>NW_006922100.1:1055722-1070292 GCF_000298275.1 Orycteropus afer afer | reverse complement strand
TCAAACCCACCAGCCACTCCTTGGAAGGAAGGTTGGGCAATCTACTTCCATAGTGATACTGCCTCAGAAACCCAAGGAGGGGTCACTATGAGTAGGGGCTGACTCCACGGCACATAACAACAACAACAAAAAAATAGCTCATACGTATGAGATTTTTCAAAGATTAAGAAGAAACTTAACAGCATATATAAACCAGATTTACTGTCTGGCTTGCTCATTTACTCAATCATTCCACTGATTTGCCAGGTTCTGTTCTAATTACTAAAGATAAACTGGTGAGATACCAAAACATTCAGCCCTATTCTCATGGGGCCTATATTCTACTAGGGGAGACAGATATACTAAAAAAAGAAAAACAAAAACAAAACACAATAATATAATGCAATTATAAATATCCAAAAGAAAGAGACACTGTTTATAAGAGCACACAGCACCCCCACTCCCTAAAAAAAAAAAAAAAAGTCAGCCTAGACTGTGGAAGCCCAAGAAGCTTTGTCTGAGCAAGTAGCACTTAATTTGAAATCAAGACAGGAGAGGAATAAACTGACAAAACTGGAGTCTGAGAAATCCCACGGAGGACATAGTTCTACAGAGGCCCTTTGACCAGAAGTGAGTAAGCCAGGGCAGGAGCTCAAGATAAACCAGTACCAGTCAAAGAGTCTGCAGCAGGGCGAAGGCCGGGGGTGGAGAGGCTGGAGATCACTGCTAAGGATCTAGGTGATTATCTTAAGATCAGTAGGAAGCTGCTTGAAGAGTTTTAAGTTGTGAAAAGAATGTTTTAGCTTCAGACTAGAGAGCCAATTTGAGGTGGTAGTGATTTGGATTGGATTCTAATGAGGAAATTAAAAAAAAAGGGGGGGGACCCATAAATTTTATGATATGTAACAAGTAAATCAATACATTTGTAGGCTATGCAGAGGTACCAAGAATATTGATTCCTATTTTCTTTAGCAAGCGAAAAGTAAACACTTTATTGTTTTTAGTATTATTATTTTTTACATGTGATTTATAATTTGGGGCTTTAGTTCATTGTTGGATGGCCAGAAAGGGAACTGTCCAATCTTTTTCTGACTCTAAGGCTGCTACTTAAGTAATAGTAACAGTTACAAGCTTCTTATTGGCTATTATGACTGTTAATATGTATCTATTACTCCCAGTAGAATCATTCTTTTCTGGCCCCACCTTTGATGAAAGATGACTGAGTAATTTAGTAGAGCAATTATGGGTGATCTTAATAGTGGTTGATATTAAAATCAATACTCTTTAAGGGGATGGAGAATCAATAAATCTTTCTGCTTCTATCTAGGATTTTTCTTTACCTTTTCTTTAAAGAATTTTCTCTCTATTCAAGCACTACTGTGTGACAAATTTCACAGAAATCCAGAATTCTTTAAGGGCCAAGGTGAAGCTCCTAACTGTACTCTACGTAGTAAATGTAAAAAAAAAAAAAAAAAAGGTAATAACCAAAAGCCCTAGCACACAAAGCTCTTCATGATCTTCCCTGACTTCCTCTTCTCATTCAGTTCTTACCATTCCCAGAGATACATCTGTGCCAGTCCTATCATGCCATGTTTATTAGTTCTTTAGGGCTATAGTATCTGTTCTTCTATTTGGTTTGTACTGTGTCTTTCTTTTTCAAAGTGATTGACACATATTTCAGTGCTCATTAAATACCTATTATAATTATTGTATTATTATTAATATTACTATATCAGGAGACTATAAAAATATAAAAAAATAGTATTCAGAGAAGAACAGCATTTTAGAGAGATTGCTTTAGCTGAAACATGGAAGAAGATGATTTGCTGACCATAAGAAATCCAAGTGAGGAATGATGAAAGTCACAACAAAGGAGCAATGAGAATGAGATGGAAACACAGAATGTTAGCACAGATTGGATTAACTGTTAAATAGATAAAAGCAGAGGTAGCAACATTGACATGATTGAGTTTCATATGACTCATAAGTTTTTAGCTTGAACCACTGCATTGGTTACTTCTTATTGAGATAAATAACAAATTGTGAAATAATGAGGCCAATGTTAGCTGAACTGAATTTTTGGTGTCTTTAGAGCTACCAGATAAATGCTTAATCGACAGTTAAACATAAACATAAGGCTATAATGCTAATACACAATGGACAATTGAAAAATTACATACAGAGATATAAATAATTAATTCTGCAAAAAGGGGATCACTGATATATATAATGCTAATAATGAAGAAGTCAGTGTTCATTTCGGTTTAGTAACTAACTAGTAAAGACATAACTCTTTATTTGAACTTGATCAGGTTTATCTCATTGCTTTGCTCTTATGACTGCACCTTATTGTCTCCTATAGGTGGCAGAGAGTGAAAAGAAATGAGGTAGGAAAGTTTGGCAGGAGAAAATTAGTTGCTTTTCCCTTTAGCAAATACATGAGCATGATCCAACAAAACTTTGACTAAACTTCTATATGCAAAAGCATGTGCTCAGTGTTTGGGAGAAAACAGCAAACAAGGCACAGCCAATTTACCAGCGTGCCTTCGAGGAACCTAAGGTCGAAATGAGATTAAGACATATGTAGACAAATTGCACTTGTATATAATCCTTAGAGGAGCCTTTCAGTATTTGATAATAGCAATTTTAAAAAAAGAAAGCTAACTCTGTTTATTGCTACTTGTTTTTACTTTTCTTATATAATATATACCCATCTCCTGAACTGCATACTCTTAATTATTCCTCCATCACTGGAGAAAATTATTTAAAAATTCTGGGGATGTTGGGAATGTATAGTCGAACAAGCCATCTAAGTACTATCAGTTCATTTTCCTCCAGTTTCTCTCTTGCAAGACTGAGCACTCGAATCTACACTGCTGTTCTTCAGTTTGAGGTATTTTGATGGTGAAATGTTGGAGCTGCTTTAGCTAAAGCTCTTTGTTCTCTTTAATACCAATTCAGAAATGCTCATTTATCAGCCCTGAAGCTGAAAGAAGAAAACATATGAATAAAGAAGAAAGAAAAGAGCAAGGTAAGGGAGATAAGGTTAAAGTCACCTCATTAGGAGTTTTTACAATAGCCTTAGCACAGTTCTAAGTAACATAGAACAGTAGAGACATATCCATTCTGTACCAACTGAACTAAGAACTTTCACATCTGTGATATGTTCAATACTCAAGAGTCCCCAAGGGAAGGCCCTGCTATCTCTATTTTAAAGATGAGTAAACTAGGAAGTTACTTTCCTAGGTCCCATAATAACGGTGGCTAGAATTCATACCCATATTTTCTCTAACTCCAAATCCAAGTGTTTAGGGAGAGAGGGTGATTATGTAATCTAGTTTTTTTTTTTTTTTTTTTTTTTTTAAGAAAATAAATAAATAAATATATTTGGGGAGTTAAAACAGACACAATATCAAACACAAAATGTTTCATGGAAAGTTGCTAAATTACATAATGTAAACCACAGGCATTCCTGAAATGAAGGAGGAAGAGAATGGAGACTATTAAGTGTTGGAATCTTCAGGGAGATTCTTGCCTTGAGGTCTTGAATTTCAAGGTAGTCCTAGAATGGGAATGTTTTTGACAAGCGGAATACAGATTGGGGCATCCAAAGAGAGTGAAGAGCACTGAGTATCAGGGAAGATTATTAGTAATGGAGGGATGTATTGTTAGAGATGGATCATGATGTAATGAAGTTCCACATCTCTCTGTCCTCCACACATCCACTTCCATATGGAGTAATATTTTGATGTACTTGTTGATATAGACACCTTCTAATTTAGCTCTGTTCTGGGTCAGTATATCTCTTAACCATTATCTGATTTTAGGATTCCTGGTGACTATGTTTGCATAGTATCATTAAGTAACAGCCTACTATCCAGTAGGAAGCAGCCCCTTCTTTAAAGTACAGTAAATCAGTCTGGCTTGATGACACATTGCTGTCATCACTCTTCAATAATTACCCGTATGTTCAGGAAGGTTTTAGAATAAGCCTACGTTCCCATGTTAATTGTTGGCTGTGGCAAAGCTTATTTTTCATTATTGGAATCACACTATGTTTATGGGTCCTGATGAGTTGTTTGCTCTGGATCGATGCACTACAATTTTTAAGAAGTTACAAATGTGAATTGCAAATAAATTTTAGGATAACTTATTCTTCTTTTTTAATCAAAATGTATTCGAAGCAGCATAATGCTCTTAGTGGATGATGTTGACTTGAAAGAAAATGTCATATACAAAAAAATATATATATGTGGCCCTTTAAGTGTAAATTATAATTGAGTATTCATGAGTTAGTCATTTATCTTCTAATTCTCATATACTATCTGTATTGTCAAATTAATTTTAAAAAAATTGTTTTGATTCAATTTTTTATCAAATATCCTTTCAAATAATTGCTTATACTGGGAAAAATACATTTCATTGATATGTGATGGGGTGGTGGTGGTGAACACTTACCAAAGATATTCCAACAAATATACTATTGTCTGAACAGTTCTTAATTCTATCTAAAAGAAAAGTACATTTCTTCATATTTGTTTAACTTTATTTATTTTTTTAGAATTGATCTTAATTTTACTAGCCCTCTGTCCATTTAAAGTAAATATGATAATCAAATAGAACTGACTTCTGGTTTCTCTACCATAATGAGTAGATGTGCCAAATGAAAGTTATTAATTTTCCTTGATCAATATTTTCAGAAGGATATGGGTGACTTCAAACTTTCAAGATTATACAAAAACAGATATTAAGTTTACGACATAGCCTTCTTTCTCATTAATGGAAAGTTGTTAGAATATTATCAGAATTTTATCACAGAGTGAAAAATACTCAGAAGTAGGGTTACAAAACGATTCATATTAGTTCATATATTGTCTTTAGTATCTCCTCCCTTGTTGTTGTCATGTGCCGTTGAGTCAAACCCAACTCATAGTAACTCCTCCTTGGGTTTCTGAGGCTGTATCACTATGGAAGTAGATTGCCCAACCTTCCTTCTGAGGAGTGGGTGGTGGGTTTGAACTGCCAGCCTTCTGGTTAGTAGTCAAGTGCCTTAGGCACTATGCTACCAGAGCTTCCATCTCCTCCCTAATCAACATGTATTTATCAAGTGCCTGAGATACCTTACCAGCTAGACTATATAAAACAAAGCATTACCTTTACTTTTGCAGATTTTGCTCCTGCTGGCAGATAGTTGATACTTACATTTGTGTTTGCACTTAAAATAAGAATAATTTTTGGCTTGGTTAAGAAAAAGACACATCTCAAGTATGTAGAGAAAATAGTGAGAGAAATTTTGGTTGAAAAGATAGTTTGGACTCATAATTTACTGTACCTCAAATGACATGCTATGGTGTTTAGATTTTATTCTCTAAGAAATAGGAAGATATAGAAGGTTTTAAAGGAAAGGAAGTAATTCTTTACATTTTTTAAAACTTCACGATTTATTGATCACATACTGTGAATCAGCTCTGAGCTGGGCTCTATTGCACAAGATGAAAAAATGAGAACTTGGTCTTCAATGAGCGCCTAACATCAGGATAAGGTCAGATAAATAAATACACCAAAGGCTTCAACCTCTTCCCAGCTATACTGTTCCCCATTTCAAGTCATCATTATCATCTGCTAATAAGATAATTATTAAATTATACCCTCTTTCTAGATCTCATTTCTTGCAATCTTGCCCCCAACAATCTCAAATCCATAGAGTAAAGTTAAAATGCCATGCTTTTTCTGTTTTCCTTAAACATCTTTCCCTGGATTTAAAATACATTTTAGAGGGAGGGAGAAAAAAAAAGAAAAAAACACCTCACTGCTGTTGTGTTGGATATGACTCATGGCCACCTCTCCTTGGGTTTCTGAGGCAGTATCACTATGGAAGTAGATTGCCCAACCTTCCTTCTGAGAAATGGCTGGGGGGTTTGAACCGCCAGGCTTCTGGTTAGCACTCAAATGCCTTAGGTACTATGCCACTATAGTGATCAGCAAGGCGCACCTCCTACTCTGTAGCTTACTGTCCTGTAGAAGATGAAGAATTTGCAAAAGACAATTTCAAGGACAATAGGTTAGTTCTGAATTTCAAGTGTACCCAGCAGGTTCGAGGTTCCCAAAAGAAAGGCCCTTATGATAACTTGGAGTTTTAGAGGTTTCAGGGCTAAACCATGAGCTCAATGTTGAAGGATGAGAAAGAGTGAGCAAGTAAGTAAAGCTGGGAAGTATGCTCCAGCTGAGGGAGTCACACATGCATAGGGATGTAAACAGAATAGCACTGAGTCTACAAAGACCTACACAAATTTAAGGAGCATTTCTATTTAATATAAAGGAAAAGCAGTGTGTATATCCTTACTTCTTATCTAAGCATCAGCATGTTGAACTCTGTATCTTTTGTATACTTCAAGAATGAATTTGTAAAACTAGGAATAAATATCTTAAATCTGATTGTATCAACTGTACTTTGTGGCAGTGACATATTTTCACTGTAAGGTGACTGAAAAAAATAAATAAAACTAGCAGCCAGTTTAAAATAATATATATATTCTGATATAATCTTTACAGCTAAAAACAAAAACAAAATTCAACCCACTGCCATCCTGTCAGATCTGACTCAGTGGCCCCTCCTTGGGTTTCTGAGGTGGTATCACTGAAAACCAAACCAAACCAAACCAAACCAAAACAAAAAACAAACTCACTGGTGTAGAGTCCATTCAACTCATAGCAGCCCCTCCTTGGGTTTCTAAGGTGGTATCTCTATGGAAGTAGATTGCCCAATCTTCCTTCCGAGGAGTGGCTGGTGGGTTTGAATCACCAGCCTTCGGGTTAGCAGTCAGATGCTTTAGGCACTATGCTGCCAGAGCTCCTAAAATAAGCACTATTGCCCCCTTTTTTGAATAGACAGGCTGAGAAAACTGAAGTCAAATGTCACATAAGCAGTAAAGTGGCAAATCAAGATTCACAAGGTCATTCTTCTCAGTATCCATGCTGCCTTTAGTATTAAAGGCAAGCTATACAGACATTGGAGTCTCTGGATAGTACAAATGTTTAACACATTCAGCTGCTAATCAAAAGGTTGGAAGTTTGAGTTCAACCAGAGGCAACTTAGAAGAAAGGCCTGGTGATCACCTAAAATATCAGCAACTGAAAACTCTGTAGAGCATCTCTGACACAGATAGATTGCAGCAAGTTGGAATTGACTCCACAGCAATTGGTTTTACATAGACATTGGACAGGAAAACAGATATATCTTGACCGTTTACAGGGAAACTTGAGCTTCACTCTTCAGCTACTTGGCAGAGAATGTTGCTTGCATCCACTATGTATCATTGAATCATCTATGACCTCAAAAAATTGAATTATTTAGTAAGCAATATTCTGTGAAAAAGTTACCATTTAAATAATAAAAACAATAAAATATTAGATAATTTTAGATGAAATATTCATTAATTCCCCTTGATTCATTTACACAGGCATTTCTCTCTTTTTTGTTTTGCTTTGGGTACAAATTTACATAGCAAACTTGTTTAACTTTCAACAGTTCATGCACATCTGGTCTCATGACCCTGATTACCATCTCCAACCATAAAAAACTCTCTTCCTCATGACCACTTCCTCCCTGTGCCCCTCTTATCCATGCATTCTTGTCTGTCTGGCATTCCATCTACGCGAGTGCTATGCCTCTGGTGTCCCATGGCTCCTTGATCCAAGGGCTGCATCTCCCTAGAGTAGGTGGATGCATCAATCTGGGGTAGGTGTTCTCTATGTGGGCTTTTCTATTGTGCTGAGAGCCAGTCACATAAGTGAGTCCATTTCCAGGCTCAAAGGGCACCCCGGGGCCATAGTCTCCAGGTGCCACCAGTCTCCATCCTACCAGCAAGTCTGGTCATTTTTGTGCTTTTAAGTTTTGTTCCACCTTTCATTTACATGCATTTCTGAGTACAACTCATACCAGGGAATGTTCTCTTTTCAAGTAAATAATGGTGATTCTAGGAGTAAGTAGTCACTTGATCACCCTTCGCAAAGCACAGAGCTCTAAATATTATGAGGTATTATATAGATACTGATGGATATCCCAGGTGAATCTGTGACTCTTCTGAAGAGTGTAGAACTTTTTTTCCACCTAACTTTGGAAAAAAATGACATTGTTGGCATATAGAGTCTTCTCTTATGCAGTTCACTCACCTGTATTGTAGCACATGCATCACCAAGCTTCAAATCCCATCGTACTCAGGTCCTCATTTCTGTCCATGTACTACACTCATTTACTTAGCTTCAGAATAACCAACATCTCTATGATTTCTCAAACACATTAAACTATTTTCTGCCTTGAGTTATTTGTTTATGCTCTCCTTCTGAGCTGAACACTTTCTCCTTGATTCTTTGCAGTGGTGGTGTCTACTAATTGATCAAGTTTTGGATTAAAAGTCATAGCCTCAGAGAGCACTTCCTTGGTGAACCCAAGTAAGACTTCCCTCAGGCTGAACCTGGTCTTCTTCCTCCTTGGTACGCATCCTAATTTCTCCTTCTACATGTATTTGCTAGTTTATGTGTTCACTGTTTATTTTCTGTACCACTAGTTTTTAAGACTCAGAAGTGACTAGCCTTTTTCTGTTCCATTCACCAATGTTTATCCAGGGCCTAGTACAATGCCAGAAAAAGATTAAACATTTAATACATTCCTATTAAATTTATTAACTAAATAATTGATCATTAAAGTAAAATGTATTTTTAAAAAACAAGGAAACATAGTATTCTGTCTACTATATCACCTGTGTTTATTATTCTCTCATTTCCATTTAATTTTCAACATTATGGGAAACCAAGGATTGAAGAAATATAAAATTTAGACTCTTCCTTTAGTAGATATGGAAGAAGGGGATGCATAATGCACCATCTGGAGAGTATTGTCTAGTAGTAATATAAGGTGAACAATTCATGTAATTTAAAAATTATAGTGGGTTTCTGATCCAAGATGGTGGCCTAGGCAGACATACAACCCAGACTCAATACAAGAAAGACCTAAGGAACCAAGTTAAATAGGGACAAATAACAATCCTAGAACCCTGAGCTTCAAAGGAAAGGATAAAGAAGTAGATCAAATATCAATTATAAGAAGAAACTGAATTCAGACAGTGAACAAAGGGACTTATGGAATGGTGAAGTGCCAAGTGGCCCAATACAGTATGGCCATTTTGAGTTATTGCAAACAGCCTTCCAGTCTGGCCATGAACTGAATAGTTGGCTCTGCTCACCCAAGTCTGCAGTGGAGCCCACACTGGTGATTGGTGACTGGACAGGTATGATCTACCCCCTTACACCCCACACCCTCCCAATGGCCAGTGATACCCTAATCACATTGTCCCTGCCCTTCCTCATGGTCTGCCAGTCCCACTTTCCTTCCACCAATCCCTCAAAGCCCCCTGTGCTTCATTTCCTTGATGGCCTGAGACATACTCTTGTGGAACAGGCAGAGTGCATCCACTGCCACTGAGGTTGAAGATGCACTCTCTCATGTATTGGGCACTAGGCTCCTGAAAGCCTCACATTTGGAAGTGTACACTCCTGTGAATCAGTGAATCAGGCACCCAGAACCCCGTGTTCATATCTAGTGTTGTGTGCATGTGCGAGTAGTAGACCATTAGCCCATCATCTCTGTGGTCCACAGCATGCTTACCTGTGGACCAGGTTCTGAGACCATGCCAACCTCTGTGGCTGGTGGTGTGCACACCACTATGGCTCAGTACCATGACCCCTCTGTTCACACAGCTGGCAGTGCATATAGCTGTGGATTGGGAGCCATGATGCTGCTAAATCTGCTTTTCCATTGTTTTCTTTTCCTTTTTTTTTTTTTTTCCCTTCCTTTATAATGTTTTAAACTTATTTCTTTCCTTTGTTTCCTTTCAACTTTTTAAAATTTTATTTATTTTTAATTTTAATTTGTTATTATCCCATCTGGTGGGAGGTAGCAACCTTATCCACATGACACAGGCACATCCTCCCCTCCTGTCACCCAACTGGGTGAATGTAACTACCAGCTCCTGAACTACTTGATCAATGTTAGTCATTGCCTAACACCAGCTCAGTCTGCCTCCAAAAGATCTATACAAATAGTAAGCAGAGACCTGCTTACACAACCCCATCCACTACCACACCCAGTAGAAGACAGATGTTGAGCACCTAAGTGCTGCCAAACTAACAAGTAGAGTATAATGCCCAACATACCAGCCCAAATATATCAAAATAAAATAAATTTTAAAAACCAGGCAAAACACACCAACATACAATTGTCAAATAAATACAATAACACCAAAAGTCTCATAGATAACAGATAATCTCAGTTCGCACAAAGAAACAGGACAAGGTGGCTCATAAATATGACCAAAAATATAGCCAGACAACATTCATGAGAAAGAGTTTTGTAATTATTTGATAATGAATTCAAAAGAATTATACCTAGGACTTTTCAAAAGAGTGAGAAAAGGATCATGGAAAACACAAACAAAATCAAGGAAAACACTGACCAAATTCTATTATAATTCAGGAAAACAATACAAGAACAAAGTATCAAAAGAAATGGCAAATTAGAAAAATTAGAAAACATATAAAAACAGAGAATAGAAATCCAACCATTAATATTAAAATTGCCGAACACATTGGAAAGACAAATAAGTAGAAATGAATCAATGGAAGGCAAAATTTAGTGAAATTGAAGATAAAATCTTTTAACACTAATCTGTTAGAGAAATAATAAAAATAGTGAGAAATAATAAAAAAAAAATTGAAATAAAAATGAGGAAAGCCTAAGAATTTGTGGGACACCATCAAAAAGAATAACTAATATGTGATCAGAATTCCAAAACAAAGACAGACAAAAAAAAGGAGAGGGGGAAAAAAAAAAAGAAGCACAGAGAAAATTGTTGAAGATTCATTGGAAGGGAACTTCTTTGTTATCATGAAAGATGAGAAAATATGCATTTAAGAAGCTCAGCAAACCTCAAATAAAATAGCTTTCCCCCAAATAATCACCTAAAATATCATAATAAAAATTTCCAAAGACAAAGACAAGGAAAAAATCCTGAAAGGAGCTCTGGAAAAATGAAAAGCCAACCTGAAAAGAAGAACCAGTAAACTAAACTCAGATTTATTGGCAGAGACCATGCAGGCAAGATGGCAATGGGATGACATATATGAAACTCTAAAGGAAAAATAAATACCAACCAAGAATGATATATCTAGCAAAACTGTTACTCAAATACAATGGCAAAATTAAGACATTTCCAGATAAACAGAAATCAAAGTTGTTTATAAAATAAAAACAGACTAGCCATACAAGAAATACTAGGAGAAATCCTTTGGACAGCAAACAAACAATGTCAGACAAGTATCTAAGATTAATAAACGTGACAACATCACCTGGAAATCAACTGAGAAATATCCAAACCAAATCCACTGCCATTGAGTCAATTCCAACTCATAGTGACCCTATAACCAAACCAAAACCCAACTCACTGCCATTGAGTCAGATCCAACTCACAGTGACCCCTCTTTGGGTTTTCAAGGCAATATCACTATGGAAGTAGATTGTCCAACCTTCCTTCTGGGGAGTAGCTGGTGGGTTTGAACTGCCAGCCTTCTGGTTAGCAGTCAAATGCCTTAGGCATTACACCACCAGAGCTCCCATGTAGGACAGAGTAAAAATGCCCCATAGTGTTTCCAAGGCTGTAAATCTTGAAAGAAGCGGACCCATCTTTCTCTCATGAAATAGCTAGTGGGTTTGAAACTAAACTTTTGATTAGCAGCTGAATGCTTTAACAATTGCACCATCAGAACTCCTTAACCCAAAGACAGAAAATGCAGAACCAGACATGTCAATTATATGTATATATGTATATGAATATATAATTGTGTGTGTGTGTGTGTGTGTGTGTATAAAATTAAAAAGAGAGACTAAAAAGTGTAGATATACAATTTCCAAATGGAGAGGAAGTTATATTTGACATGTTTTCCAAGGGCAGCATGGACATACTGGAGGCTGATGACTGGAAAGTGTGTGGTTTTTGTCCTCTTGTTTTGTTTTCCATTTTTTTTGTGTGTGTATGTATGTTTTTCTTTTCTGTTTTTTCATTGTTGATTTGTCCAACTGAGTAGGAGACAGCAACTGTGCCCATACGACCCAACCATACCCACACTTCCTGCAGCACCAACTACAGAATGAGGGCCATGATTCACTTCTGCACCAAGTGGCCAATGATACATGACAGCCAATACAAACCTGACTCACCCTTAAATGCTCTTCACAAAAAAACTAACAGAGATATGTGTACCCACTCTCATTCTGTATCATACCCACAAAGAGACAGGTGGTGAGTGCATAAGTTCCTAACTAGCAAATAGAGGACAACAGTACTCTGTTACTCAGATACCTCCAAACAAAACAAAGAAAATGAAAATCTTGGGCAAATCACTCTGATATACAATCACCAATAAGTATAAATACAAAAATGTCACAATGTCTGTGAGACAAAAGACCATCACAGTCCATACAAAGAAGCAAGATGAAGCAGTAGTAACAAGGGAAAAGGACACAGACCCAGAACATATCCCTGATTAAGAAGCAGCATTGGAACACCCTGATAAGGAATTCAAAAGAATTCGTAGCATAGTGCCTAAAGCACTTGACTGCTAACCAGAAGGCTGGTGGTTAAAACCCACCAGCAACTCCTCGGAAGGAAGATGGGACAACCTACTTCCGTAGTGATACTGCCTTGGAAACCCAAGGAGGGGTCACAATGAGTCGGGTCCGACTCAATGGTACATAACAACAACAACAACATATTTAGGTACCTTCAATGGATTGATAGAAACATCAAGAAAAACACTGACAAAATTGTGGAGAAAACAGACAAAATCTTATAACAATTTCAGAAGACAATACAAGAACAAAATGAGAAAATAAAGGAAAAATTAGAAAATATACAAAATCTACAGATAGAAACCCACAAGATTAATACTAAATTTTCAGAAATAAATAACACATTGAATGGGCAAAGGAGTAGAATTGAATCAATGGAAGACAGAATTAGTGAAATTGAAGACAAATACTCAATACTTCATTGGAAAGGGATCAATCAGAAAAAAGATTAAAACAAAGAGAAAAAAAGCCTAAGATTCATGTGGAATACCATCAAGAGAATAAGTTATATGTATTGGAATTCCACATAATATATATATATATATATATGAATTCTGTTTTTCCTCTGGTAGCATAGTGCCTTAGGCCCTTGACTACTAACCATAAGGCTGGTGGTTCAAACCCACCAGCCACTCCTTGGAAGGAAGGTTGGGCAATCTACTTCCATAGTGATACTGTCTTGGAAACCCAAGGAGGGGTCGCTATGAGTTGGGTCCAACTTGATAGCACATAACAGGAACAAAAAAACAGCAATTGGGATTCCAGAACAGGAAGTGACAAATAAAATCACAGTGGAAATTGTCAAAGATTTCTTGGAAGAGAATTTCCCTGATATGATGAAAGATGAGAATATATCCATTCAAGTAGTCCAACGAAAGCCAAACAGGGTAGACCCCAAAAGAAAATCACCAAAACATGTCATAATCAAACCAAAGATAAGAAAGAATCCAGAAAGCAGCATGGTAAAATGAAAAGTTATCTACAAAAGGCAACCAGTAAGACTAAGCTCTGATTTCTTGGCAGAAACCATGCAGGCAAGAAGGCAATGGGATGGTATATATAAAACCCTGAAAGAGAAAAATTTCCAATCAAGAATTATATACCCAGCAAAATTGTTCCTCAATTGTGGTGAAATCAGGAGATTTCCAGATAAGCAGAAATTGAGAGAATTTGTTTAAACCAGACCAACCTTACAAGAGATACTAAAGAGAGTCCTTTGGACAGAGGACTAACAACAGCTAACAACAAGTGACCGTTAATACACATGATGACATAATTCAGAAGTCAACCCAGTTATGGAAGTATGCAAAGTAAATAAGGTTACAAGATTGTAAACAGGGAACCAGAGACATCAATTGACAAATGAGGACAACCACAAACCAAAAAGAGGGTTACAGAATTTCTAAATGGTGAGGAAATAAAGACAATTGCAAGATAGAACAGACTGTTCTAAACTTGGGAAGAAAATTATGAATCACAAGGTAACCCCAGAGAAAAATTATAAACCTTCACATCAAAATAAAAAAAGAGGACCAGCACAAATATTTAGCAAATACTAAAACAATAGCAATGAAGGAAATATGAGATTCATAAAGAAAATGAGCTCAGCATAGAAAATTATATGGAATAAAGAAATCAGCAGCACCATGAAAAAACACATAATAAAATGACAGCAACAAATGCATACTTGTCAATAATTACACTGAATGTCTTAATGTCAATGGATTAAATGCACCACTCAACAGAGTGTTGCAGATTGGATAAGAAAATATAACCCAACAAAATGCTTTCTATAAAGATACACCTTAGAGACAAAGGCATAAATAAACTAAAAATCAAAGGTAGGAAAAAGATCTATCAAGCAAATGACAATCAAAAAAGAGCAGGAGCGGCAAAATTAATTTCTGAT
>NW_006922100.1:1048071-1054588 GCF_000298275.1 Orycteropus afer afer | reverse complement strand
CAACAAGTTTGAAAATCTAGAAGAAATGGCCAGATTTCTAGAAACATACTACTTACCTAAACTAACACAGAGTGAGGTAGAAAATTTGAATGGACCCATAACAAAAGAAGAAAATGAACAGGTCATTAAAATAAAATAAAAAAAAATTACCACCACCACCACCAACAACAAAAAAACCTTGGCCCAGATGGTTTCACTGGAGAATTTTACCAAACATTTAGAAAAAAACTGACACCAATCTTACTCAAATTATTCCAGAACACAGAAAAGAATGGAATCCTCCCCAATTCATTTTATGAAACAAGCATAACCTTGATACCAAAACCAGGTGAAGACATCACTAAAAAGGAAAACTACATACTAGTATGCCTCATGAATATAGATGCAAAATCTTCCACAACATCCTAGTCAAGAGACTCCAGCAACACATCAAAATTTAATACATTATGACCAAGTGGAGTTCATACCAGATATGCAAGGATGGTTCACCATTTGAAAAACAATCAGTGTCCTCCATCACATAAATAAAACAAAGGAAAAGAGCCACATGATCATATCAATTGATGTAGAATAGGCAGTTCATAAAATCCAACACCTATTCATGATAATAATGCTCAGCTAAATAGGAATAGAAGGGAAATTCCTCAACACATTAAAGGAGTTACATGCAAAACCAACAGCCAACATTATTCTCAGTGGAGAAAGACTGAAACCATTCCCCTTGCAAACAGGAATCAGACCAGGATACCTTCTATCACCATTCCTATTCAACATTGTATTAAAAGTCCTAGCCAGGGCAATAAGGCAAGAAAAGGAAATCAAAGGCATCCAAATTGGTAAGGAAGAAGTCAGACTATCCCTATTTGCTGATGATATAATCCTATACCTAGAAAGCCCAAGAGACTCAGTCAAAATCTACTTAAGGAAAACAAAATTAATTGGAGGGCACACAACAACAAGAAAAATAGACATGTTGACCAATGGAACAGAAATGAGAACCCAGAAGTAAATCCATCCACCTATGGACAGTTAATCTTTGACAAAAGGATGAAACCCATTAAGTGGGAAAAAGATAGTCATTTAAACAGATGGTACTGGAAAATTCTATATCCATTTGCAGAAAAATGATATGGGATCCCTGCCTCACACCATATACAAAAACTAACTCAAGATGAATCAAAGACCTAGCTGTAACACCTAAAACTATAAAGATCATCAAAAATAAGAGAAAATTTAGGGACCCTCATACATGGAATAAAAACACTATCAAACACAACTAAAAACACACTAACATCAAATGATAGTGTAGGTGACTGGGACCTGCTGAAATTAAACATGTGGGTGTATCAAAGGACTTTATCAAAAGAGTAAAAATAGAATCTACAAACTGGAAAACATTTTTATTCAATGACATATCAGATGAGGGTTTAATCTCTAAAATTTTTAGAAAACTTCAACACCTAAAAAATAAAATGATGAACAATCCAATTAAAAATTGGACAGGGGACATGAGCAGACACTTCACCAAAGAAGACATTCAGACAGCTAACAAACACATGAAAAAAATGCTCAAAATCATTAGCTATTGGAGAGATGTAAATCAAAACAACAATGAGGCATCACCTTAAAAATATAAAAATAAACTCACTGCCATGCAGTCAATTCTGACACATAGTGACCCCTCCTTGGGTTGCCGAGGCAGTATCTCTACAGAAGTGGATTGCTCACTTTTCCTTCTGTGAAGTTGCTGGTGAGTTTGAACCACCAGCCTTCTGATTAGCAGTCATATGTCTTAGGCACTATGCCACCAGTGCTCACCTACATTAATAGCAAATTTTTTTTATTTTTATTTTTTAAAGTGAGAATGTGGAGAGATTAGAACTGTCATACACTGCTAGTGGGACTGCAAAATCATGCAAACTGTGGAAAATGGCCTGGTTCTTCCTTAAAAAGATGGAAATAGAAATACCATATGATCCAGCAATCCCACTACTAGGTATATATCCTACAGAAATATGAGCCATGACACAAATATATATATTTGTCAAATGTCACATGTCAAAAACAGAACTATTCACAATAGCAATTGATGAAGACAGCCTAAATACCCATAAATGGGTGAATGTATAAACAAACTAGAGCACATATACACAAGAGAATACAATGTTAAAGAATAATGAATAATCTGTAAAGCATCTCATAACACAGTTGACCCTAGAAGACATTATGCTGAGTGAAATTAGTCAATCCCAAAAGGACAAATACTGGATGAGACCACTATTATAAAAAGTCTAGAATATTTACATGCAGAAAGAAACATTTGATGTTTGTGTTCGTTACTTTTGTGTGTCAGTTTGGCTGGGCCTGGTTGAGTGGTTGGGCAGCTGGATGTAGGATTCCCCATGATGAAACTGGTAATCAATTCCATGGTGGACTCTACTGGGAGCAGCTGAGTATCTGCCTTATGGAATATAGTATGCTTCCTGTATTTAAGCAGAAGGGAATGGTCTTTAGCCTATGGCACGCTTGGACCCTGCATGTAGCCATGTTGTTGTTCAGCAGCTATGCTCTGCCGACCTTGGGACTTACCATGAACTTAAGTTAATGGTCTGCCATGTGGTTTGGTAAAATCAGGACTGTGCCTTTTTATTTGCCGACCTTAGGCTTGTCAGCCTCAGCAGCCAGTAGCTGTCTGAGTGAAGAGATGCCTTTAGCTTCAGTTGGCCTGGAGTAAGAGGCAGAGCTGAAGCCCAAGTTCGAGGGGCTTTCACACAGCCACTAGAGCCTGGCACTTTGAACTCGGACTTCTAGCCTCCCAAACTGTAAGAGAATAAATGACTGTTTGTTAAGGCCATCCCATCTGTGGTATATTCTTGTCAGAGCAGCACTACATAACCAGAATGATGTTCTTTGATGGTTACGGGGAGTGGGAGGGGAGGATAAATTGCTAACTAGAGGGTAAACACATATTAACTTGGGTGAAGTGAAAGGCAACATAAAACAATAAGGGAAAGGTTACCACAAAATGATCAAGGAGAAGGAAGACACCAGAAGGAGCACAAGAGTTAAAGGCAACAAAGGTAAATACTTTTACATACACAGTCCTGCAAACAGAAATAACAGTAATCTACAAGCAGATACACAGACTCACATGCAAGTTGAACAAATTGTAAAGGTAAACGGGATTACACCCATGAATGTATATATGTATATAGGTTTGACAGAAGATATTTCTACTTATTTTTTTTTTTACATATGTAACTCTTTTTATTGTGATTTGCATGAAAGTTTACAGAGCAAATTATTTTTTCGACAATTCATATACGTTTTGTTTTGTGACATTAATTACTATCTCCACAATGTAACAGCAGTCTTCACATTTCCTTTTTCCATTTGTTGTTCTTTCCCATTCCTTCCTGCCTTCTGACTTTTCTGTGGGCAAATAATGCCCTTTTGATCTCTAAGGGGTAAGTACCTCCCTGTTCTTATTGTTCACTTTAAAAGTCTGTCTGTTGTTTGGCTGAAAGTTGAGCCAAGGGACAAGTTCAGTTCCAGGGTTGAAGGGCCACAGTCTTGGGTGTTGCACCAGTCTAAATCAGACCAGTAAGCCTAGTCTTTTTTTTTTTTTTTTTATGATTTTGAGTTTTATTCCACATTTTTCTCCCACTCTATCTGGGACTTCCTATTGTGATCTCTTTCAGAGCAGTCAGCAGTAGCAGCTGGGCAGTATTTATTTCTTCTAGTCTCATGGTCATGAAGGTTGGTGTTCAATTGATACCACCTATTCTATTTAGTCCTTGGAACTAATTGTTTCCATATATCTTTGATTTTCTTCACTCTTCTTTGCTGCAGATGGGGAGAGACCAATAGTTGCAACCTTAGATGGTGGGATAGTACAGGTTGTGTGTAAACTTGGCTGGGCTGTGGTTTTGAGTGGCTTGGCAGTTGGATGTAGTTATTCTCCATGAATAGATTGTAATCACCTCCATGGTGGAATCTGCTACGAGCGCCAATTCAGTTAAAGGGGAGTTGTCTTTGATATGTGGCCTGATTCCAGGATATATAGAAAAGCTTTGAGGAAGGTCTCCAGCTTTTGGTACATTGTCGATCCTGCACTTGACTGTGGTTTCATCTCCAGTTCCTGGAGTTGAACTAGTGATCTGCCATGTTGCCTGCCAATCTTGGGACTGTGCCATTTTATCTGTTGATTTTGGGTTTGTAAGGCTTAACAGCCAGCAGTTGCATAAGTCAGAAGATGTCTCCAGCTCTAGTGGGCCTAAGCAAGAGGCAGAGCTGAAGCTCAAGGTCGAGGGGCCTCACCCAGCCACAGAGGTGGCATTTTGAATTCAGACTTCTAGCCTCTAAACTGTAAAAGAATAAATTCCTATTTGTTAAAGCCATCCACCTGTGGTATTTCTGTTCCTGCAGCACTAGAAAACCAAGACAGATTGCCACTCACAAGTTTTTAAGAGCCTAGTGGCTACTCAGCTAGGTAAGATGTGGACCATTGTAGACTATGTTATGCTAATTGACCTTGATGTCCCTGAAGAGTATGGTCCTGGGCCCTGAGGCCAGTGACTTATTCCCTCAAGGTGTTTGGTTATGGTTAAAAAGTTTTTATAACTTTGCCCCCTGTAGGTTCCATTATATTTATGGATATATTTGCAGTACACATATAGACATATCATCTGTCAAACCTATATTTATTCATAGGTGGAGTCTCATTACTCTAACCATACCTGTTCAGGTTATGTGCCTATCTATATATCCACTCACAGATTATTTTTATTACTATTATTGCAGGATTGTGTATATAATAGTATTTACCTAAGGAGCTCTGGTAGCATAGTGGCTAAAGCACTTGACTGCTAACCAGAAGGCTGGAGGTTCAAACCCACCAGCAACTCCTCGGAAGGAATGTTGGGCAATCCTACTTCCATAGTGATACTGCCTTGGAAACCCAAGGAGGGGTCGCTATGAGTCGGGGACGACTCGACGGCACATAACAACAACAACAACAACATTGTTACCTTTAATTCTACATAGGTTTTATATGTGCTGCAAATTTTGACTCATGGTGACCTGTTGTCATGCAGAACTTTTTCTTGGTTGTAATCTTTACAGAAGAATATCACTAGATCTTTCTCCCACAGAGACCCTGAGTGGGTTCAAACATTTATATATATATATATGTGTGTGTGTGTGTATAAAATGTTATTGTTATTGTTTCAAATTAAATCAAACAAAAATATTAGTGAGATATTTTACATTTCTTTTCCTTTCTAAATGTTTGGAATCTAGTATATATTATATACTTAAAATACATCTCACTTATTTTACATGCTAAATTTTCAGGGTAATATCTCATCTGTATTTCAATTTCATAATTTGCATTTGAAAAAATAAATTCAAATACCCAAATTGTTCTCAGAATACTTAAAAGTTGTTTAATAACTTATTCAAGCACAATTTTTTACATTTATATTTAAGTTAATTTAAAGTGAATTAAAATTATAATTCCTCAGTCTCACTGGGCTCATGTACCCATTTGTATCATGTAACCAATTGCTACCATGTTAGCCAGCAAAAGAGACATCTAGAGAAAAATAAGTAATGTGAAAATGTGTGTGTGTGTGTGTGGTATAGATACTTTTTTCTCTAAATTTATGGAGGGTAGAACATTTGGGGAATTTAAAAAAAAAAAAATGAATGTTTATTTTCCATACATTCCCAATAAAAAGACTGGTTTTTCTCTTTGGTGCCTAAGGCATTTGATTGCTAACCAGAAGGCTGACAGTTCAAACCCACCAGTCACTCCTCCAAAGGAAGAGTGGGCAATCTACTTCCATAGAGATACCGCCTTGGAAACCCATGGAGGGGTCACTGTGAATCAGAACCGACTCAACGGCAGTGAGTTTGGCTTTTGGTGGTAAGATGCCCAACAAAAGCATTCATGATGATGAGCTAGCATTCAGTTATATTCATTACATATAAGGAGTGCTTTCCTTGGTGAGACAATCGCATATTGATTCAAGCAAGATGCTAAAGGCTCTAACATACCAGATAAACACTATCTGAGGCTATTGTCCCCAAATCATGTGTTGTTGTCTGCTCAGCCACCACTGAGTGTCACTGTGGGCTGAAAAGCCTGTCCAAAATCAACAACCAAGAGAGCAGCATAAAATGCAAGAAGTGAATGAAAATGAATGATGATCTATTGAATTCTCCAGGGTTCCTTTGCTTTTCTTTTCACTTCTGACAGTAGTACACTTCTAAATCCATAACAAGTGCATGAAGAAAATTAAATCAGAGTACAAAGCCACTGAGGAGCAGCCCAGTAGATAAATATCACCTATCTTTGAGGAACCTGAAGTTGCCATAGTAGTCAATGCAGAGTTGATTAATGTCATGAAAATAAGATTTACCCTTGCAAGGCTGTTTCATCAGCATCAGAAATAAGGCTTTGGCTTTGATGCCTGTTCTCCTAGTAAATGGCTACCTTTTTTTTTTTTTTTTT
>NW_006922100.1:1042031-1047531 GCF_000298275.1 Orycteropus afer afer | reverse complement strand
CCACATTTTATTTTTCTGGAAATTTGGAAATTATTGGGCACATAACCATTTGCAAATAAGGTTGTAATTAGCTAAATATGATTATTTTCTAGTTAGATTTTTCTCTCAGGACACTCGTGATTAAGAGAAAACTAGAGCTTACTACTTTTAGAAGCATTGGGAACTGGAAGTAACTGGGGAATATGAAAATGTCTAGAGGATGTGAAATCTAGATGATGAATAAGAAAGACTGATGAAGAATTGATGCCTTAAATTGTGTGTTGGCGAAGAATACTGAGAATACCATGGTCTGCCAGAAGAACGAACAAATCTGTCCTGGAATAAGTACAGACAGAATGCTCCTTAGAAGCAAGAATGGCCAGTCTTTCATCTCATGTACTTTGGTCATATTGTCAGAAGGGACCATTCTCTGGAAAGGGATATCATGTTTGGCAAATGGGAGAGTCAGAAAAAAGAGGAAGAATCTCAATGAAATGGATTGACACAGTAGCTGTAATGATGTTGTCTAGCACAGCGACCTTTGTGATGATGGCACAAGACCAGGTAGTCTTTTGTTTTGTTACACTAGGGTCACTGTGAGTCAGAGCCAGCTCGATAGCATCTAATGACAGCATAACAACAAGATTATTCTATAGAGTGTGGAGGATGGTGGTTCTGGGATGAAGCGGAGTGATTGTTCTAACAGAGTTTCAGAATATGAATATTCAAATAACAAAATGGTGAATGACAAGAGATTAATAATGAAGTTTCCTTTTTGCAACCATGGAAGATACTCATAAGGAATCATAAAATATGATTCAGCACTTTTATCCTCAGTGTTCTTGCATTGTGGAACATTCAATAATGTAAATACATGCCAAACTGGATCAACAGTATACTGCAGGGTATTTGAGTATCACATAATTAGTGTTAATGGAAGAGGAAGAGGAGGGAAAGGAGATAACATTTGTTGAAGGGTTTACTGCAGATTGAATCATGGAGACATCTAACTTTCTTGTATACTTTCATTTACAAAATGATTCATGTTTCATGTAAGTGGATACATAGCTATTCTGTGTGCCAAAGCACTGCATCTCAGGTAGCTGCCTCCCACTGATCCTCTCTGATCTTCACAGATTTCTTGGCCAGCTGTAGAAGGGGAATACTCTAGATGCCCTTTGTGTTTTGAACAAAGAAGTCAGCACGGACATCTTCAAACAAGTTCCTAGATCTCCAAGTATGAATGCCCTTTCTCATCTCTGATTTCTTTCTAGAGTGCTCAAGGCTGTTTCCAGAGCAGAAGTTAGTGGCTTCAGTCTATTTAGTATCACATATCTCTAATTGCCAGATATCCAATAATGAACTAACCCCCTGCCGTGGAGTCAGATCCGATGCATAGTGACTCTTCCTTGGGTTTCCGAGGCAATAACACTACAAAAGTACATTGCCCAACCTTCCTTCTGAGGAGTGGCTTATAGGTTTGAACCATCAGCCTTCTGGTTAGCAGTCAAACACCTTAGGGACTTGACTGTTGAAGTCTTTTTGACAAACATATCTAAACCTAAGGTTGACCAAAAATATTGCAAAGAGTATTTATATATTCTTTAAAATAACAAACACAGGTTTAAACTAAAGGGGAATTCACTCTTATATTTCCTGAGTGCCGTCTCCTATTTACCTAATGTCTACCTGATAACAAGTCAAATTGATATTGGCCAATGGGAAAAAAGCAAGAATACTAATTTATTAATTATACATACCCAGAAATAAAGCAGTTGAATAAATGAGAGGAGGTAGGAAACTGAACTAGATTGACTACCTATAATGCCTTAGACATTGTGCTCATGGAAATGGGGAATGAGGTATGTCAATACAAGTGCCAAAAATGAAGCTAATTTTCTATTTTCTGTGCCCCATAGAATTTTAAGCATATCTTTATTGCAATGCCTATTGTGTAGAATTGAAATTCTCTCTAAATTTCTGAGACTACACTAAGCACCCAGCATTGTTCATTCTGTTAACCTGAAATAAGGTCAGAAGAGACATAGATTGAAGCATTTTGCTAACTTCCATGTGGCACTTCTGTCTATGCTCAGCCAGCTACAATTTCATATTGGCAGAAAAAATAGCAATGCCCAGGCCAACCCAACCCAAATCCACTGCTAATTGAGTTGATTGTGACTCATAGCAACCCTATAGGACAGAGTAGAACTGCCCCATAAGGTTTGTTGTTGTTATTGTTTGCCATCGAGTTGGACCCGACTCATAACGACCCCTCCTTGGGTTTCCGAGGCAGTATCACTACGAAAGTAGATTGCCTAATCTTCCTTCCAAGGAGTGGCTGGTGGGTTTGAACCACCAGCCTTCTGGTTAGCAGTCAAGTGCCTTAGGCACTATGCTACCAGAGCTCCTCCCATAAGGTTTACAAGGCTGTAATCTTTAAGGCAGCAAACTGCTACATCTTTCTTCGGTGGAGGGGCTGGTAAGGTTGAACCATTGACCTTGTAGTTAGCAGCTCAGTATTTTAACCACTGTGCCACATATATGCCAAATTAAGTCATTGGTACCTCTATTAATTACAGTGACCCATTGCTATCTTTATGTGATTACTAGATGTTTCCTTAATTAGTGTAAATTTTCATCTTTAAATGTCAAATATCTCTGCCCATAACAAAAACTCTTATGGATAAAAGCTAAACAAAATCCTGTTGAAAATCATCCACTTATTTCAAACTACATAGAAATATAATTTTCAAATCCCAATTAGCAATAAACTATATTTTTAAAGAAATTGTTAGCTTTATTAATTCAACAAGAATTTGCTGAGTACATAATTTTGGGATGATAATATGCTCTGGGAATATGGGTAAAAATACAATAATAACAACAGCAATAAAATCTCATGAGAGAGCTATTCCAGTAAAATAAACAACAAAATACTGTGATATCATTATATAAAGTTGCTTTGGGACACAAGATAGAGGCATCATACTGATGGGCCAGAAAAGGTTTTCCTGTGGAGGTGAATTTGAGTTGAATTTAAATTATAAGTAAGAGTTACAAAGATGAAGAAGAATGAATAAGAATATTCCAGATAAACAAAAGTTCCAATTGCTCTGAATGAATAGAATCAGGAACCATTGTTTTAGACAGATTACTCTGAAAACAGTGGATATGTTATGCATATATGCCATTTTAATCATAAAAGATACTATCACAGTATTATCATATTAGAATTACCTGCTGTTAAACATCCAGCAATTGTATGTACTTCAAGTGTTTTCCCACAGAAGTGAGAATATGTTCCTCTTAGAAAGTCAGATTATTTTGCTTAATCACATAAGCCTTACTCAGATATTCAGAGAAAGATGTGTAATTGGGTACAGAGGAACAGAGGTTTGTTCTTTTTTTTTTTTTTAATTTAAGGATGTCACGTGTAGCAATATATAGAGGTATGTTGAGCAAGGAGACAAATTCTTCAAAGAAAAATAGGAGTCTAATGCAAAAATAATAACAGTACCATGGCTTGAAGTTTTAAAATTCAAAAAGAAAGACATTATAGGCAATAAAGGAATTTTATAAAGCTGTTGTATTTTCTTTTTTTTTTTTTTTATTGTTTATTGATTCATGTTTATGGCTTAATGAAAATAGAATGATATTAGCACTGGGGAATCTGGTATGTGGGTGAGATCTCAGACTTACCACGTAACCTCCCTTAGCTTCAATTTCCTCATCTGTGAAATGATTGTGCTGTATTTATGTGAGCCATAGGTTTGTGAACATTAAATACACTGGTCAACACTTGGAAACTCATAAACTTCAGTATAAATGTTAGGTACTATTGTGTTCAATTACAGTGAAAAAAGAAACTGTCTTACAGGTCTATCCCATATTTGATGTAGTTTAACGAGCATTTAAAAGAAAGTTAATACAACTACTACTGTACAACAGGAGACTCTAAACATATGATATCACACACTAACCTATATCCTGGAGAAAGTATTTGGACCAGTTTCAAGTTCATTAATCTTTAAGGTAAAGGAACAAATAAAAATTTAGTAGTATGCTTTAGGTCTTTGGGATCAATTTGAGTTGGACTTGAAATTTAGCTCAATCATCTATCATGCCATCTTTTTTATTTTTATTTTATTTTTTTAACTCTGGACAGTGTTTAGGTACTGATAGCCTTAGTTATCTCACCATTAAAATGGAAATACAAATGCATCTCTTATGGTGTATATGCATGTGTGTGTGTGTGTGTGTGAGACAGAGAGAGAGAGAGAGAGAGGAAAAACTGAATATTAATAATATAGATGTTATTAACTATACTGACTGAATGTTGTGGGCTTTCAAGTTGATCTTAACACCAACTGAACAGGACATGCTAAATACATATTAGTTACTGTCAATCCTTAGAAAATAATCTCATAGCATTGGCTAAGTCACCATTCTCTGTTAAGAACAAACCGCATTTTAGTTGCTGAGACATGTCCCTATCTTAGCTATAGAGGCAGTACTTTAGAACAAAGCCCTCTTCTGCACAAGCTCAGGAGCTCTGATGGCACAGTGTGTTAAAGCATTTGCTGTTCAAACCTACCAGCTGTCTTACAGATGAGAGAGTCTGTTTACATAAAGATTTACAACCTTGGAAGTCCCATGGGCATTGTACTCTACCCTACAGGGTTGCTATGAGTCAGAATTGACTCAATAGCAGTGGGTTTGGTTGGTTTTAGGTTTGCACAAGCTCAGCTAGGACAGAAAATCTTTTGGAGCATCCACAAGGTGATAGTGTATCTATAACACTGAGGATAAAAGGGCTCTCAGGAAGGCTCCTCATTAACTATACAACATAGTCATTTGTATCCCACTTTTAAACATAAGGACATGACTTATGTAAAAAAGGTATTGGTATGCTTCTATTTCAAGATGTGGTCATTTGTTGCATTAGAGAAGATACTCTGTCTTTGACACAGAGGGCATTCTCACTTAAGGAATCACCATGCAAGACCAAGACTTATCACCCATCCCTGGGCCCACACATGTCACGTTGAACTGCCTACCTTCCAGCTAAAGCAAGTGCCTGCTGGATTTTGTTGATTGCTTCTTATTTCCAGTGATCATCTTTGCCTCTTTGCCGACTTATTCCGATTGATATCTGGAATAAAAGATTTTGAACTTTAAAACATGAATTTTAGTGTTAGACAAACGTGGGTTTACATTTGGCTCTCAATTTTCTATCTGTGTAGGCCTAGAGAAGTGGTTTCAGTTCCTTAAACCTTTATATCATCCATTGCCATGGAGAAAAATAATAGAACATATACAAACTATTTAGATGAATGTCTTCCATTTTGCTCAAAAACCTGTGGCTATTATTATTAGTGGTAGTAATAATATTATTAGGAGCTGATTGTGGAACAGACCATCAACTGATCATATGCAAATTCAACTTGAAGTTAAAGACAATTAAAACAAGTCCAAGAGAGCCAAAATATGATCTTGAATATATCCCTCCTGAATTTAG
>NW_006922100.1:1030304-1036326 GCF_000298275.1 Orycteropus afer afer | reverse complement strand
ATCCCTTGTTGTTATTTGCCATCGAGTGGGACCCAACTCATAGCAACCCCTCCTTGGGTTTCTGAGGCTGGTGATTCAAACCCACCAGCCATTCCTCGGAAGGAAGGTTGGGCAATCTACTTCTGTAGTGATACTTCCTTGGGAACCAAAGGAGGGATTGCTATGAGTTGGGTCTGGCTTGACAGCACAAAACAACAACAACAACAACAAATTGCACGGAAGCAGATTGCCCCATCTTCCTTCCAAGGAGTGGCTGGTGGGTTTGAACCACCAACCTTCCGGTTAGCAGTCAAGTGCCTTAGGCACTACGCTACAAGGGCTTCTCAAATTGTCCATGTCATCAGGATAACTGACAGTCCTTAGCTCCATTTATCTCCTTATTCACTGTTTTCATTCAGGTTCTTCTACTAGTTGTTATTTAATTGACTTCTATATCCTTCCTTTCAAAGCTCAGTGCTCTAGGATTATCTTCTGTATCTGTGTCAACTGTTTTTTTTTTTTTTTTCTTTGTTGAAGAGGGTCTATGTAGCTTGTCTACCTATTCTGCCATCTTACTGGAAGTCTGCTAGCTCTTGGAGAACATGTTTTTGTTTCCTATTGCTATCCTAATATGTAACCACAGACTTAGTGACTTAAAACAATACCATTTATTATTTCATAGTTTCTGTAGTTCAGAAATGTGGCATGGTGTATCTAAATCCTCTGCTTTGGATGTATGAAGTCAAGGTATTGGCCAGTCTGTGCTCTTATTTGGAAATTCAGGGAAGAATCCACTTCCAAACTCAGATTGTTGGAAGAATTCAGTTACATGAGGTTGTAGGACTGAAGTCACTATTTCCTCACAGACTGTCAGCTGGAGACCATCTTTAATTTATAGAAGTATTTATCTTGTTTTTGCATGTGACCATGTATATATCTGAACCAGCAAAGGTACCCAAAATTTGTATCACCCTTGAAATTTCTCTAACTTTCTCTTCTATTGGGAACTCTGGTAGCATAGGGCCTAAGGCACTTGATTGCTAATCAGAAGGGTGGCAGTTCAAACCCACCAGCCACTCCTTGAAAGGAAGGTTGGGCAACCTACTTCCTTATTGATACCACCTCGGAAACCCAAGGAGGGGTCACTATGAGTTGAGTCTGACTAAACAGCACATAACAATAATAACCCTCTCTTGTATTAGTGTCTTTTGCCTTCTGTTGAAGAATGTTCTCTTCTTTTAATGGCTCTTGAGATTAGACGGGGGGCACCTCGATAATTCAGGATGATTACCCTATTTTAAAGTCTATGACTTTAATTACATCTGGTAAGGACCTTTAAAGGAGCCCTGGTGGCACAGTGGTTGAAGCCTTGAAAACTCTACTGGGGCAGTTCTACTCTGTCCTATAAGTTTGCTATGAGATGGAATCAACTTGAGGGATATGGATTTGTTTTTGGAAGGCCCTTTAAATATCCTCATGTTGCAACAGTTTAGCACTCAGCTACTAACCAAATTGTTGGTGGTTCAAACCCACTTTTTGGCTCTATGGAGAAAGATCTAACAATCTGCTTCCAAAATAAAAACAGCCTAGAAAACCACATGAGGTAGTTCTACTCTTTCCCACGGGGTTACTGTGAGTCAAAATCTACTGGTTGACACCTGACAACAACCAATAACAATAAGTCCATTTGCCATGTAACATAGAGTGGTAGTTAAGTTGTGGGTCAACTTGGCTGGGCCTAGTTTTGAGTAGATGGGCCATTGGATATAGTTATTCCCCATGATGAGACTGGTAATCAACTCCATGGTGAAATCTAATGTGAGCAGCTGAGTAGGTGCCTTAGGGATGTGATATGCTTCCAGTATATAAGGCACAGCATTGAGAAAGTTTCTGGAGCTTTTGGCACACTTGGACCCTGCATGTGGCCAAGTCTTTATTCAGCAACCTGCTTTGTTGTTTGCTAATCTTGGGATTGTTCCTGCACTTGAACCAGTGTCCAGCCATGTTGTCTTCTAATTTTGAGACTGTGCCATTTTAGTTGTCAGCCTTGGGTTTCTCAGCCTTAGCAGCTAGCAGCTGCCTGAGTTAAGAGATGCCTCCAGCTCCAGTGGTCCAGGACCATGAGGGAGAGCTGAAGCCCAAAGTCAAGGGGCCTTCACCTAGCCCCTAGAGCTTCCACTTTGAACTCAGACTTCTAGCCTGCTAACCTATAAGAGAATAAATCCCTCTTTGTTCAAACCATACATTTGTGGTATGTCTGTTAAAGCAGCATAGAAGGACTAAAACATAGCATATTCAGACTTTTCAGGGATTCAGGCATGGACAAATTTGTAGGTATATTCTAAGTGGTTAAGGTCAGAGAAAATAATTATCTCAATGTGTTTCATGACAAGTCCAGACAGCATGAAAAATTGTTTAACATAATATCAATGCGAGTAGTTTTTGCTCTATAAGTATTAAGTTTTCTTTTCTCTGATGTTTACTGAAATACTTTGTTGTTGTTGTTATTGTTATGTGCCGTCGAGTCAGACCCGACTCATAGCGACCCCTCCTGGGGTTGTTGAGGCTGTATCACTACGGAAGTAGATTGCCCAACCTTCCGTCCAAGGAGTGGCTGGTGGGTTTGAACCACCAGCCTTCTGGTTAGCAGTCAAGTACCTTAGGCACTATGCTACCAGAGCTCCCACTGAAATACTTTGTTGTGTTGTTGTTATGTGCCCTTGAGTCGGACTGACTCATAGCGAACCATCCTTGGGTTTCCGAGGCAGTATCACTATGGAAGTAGATTGCCCCATCTTCCTTCTGAGGTTGCTAGATGTCTAAAAATAACATCTTTGAAAGGTTTATATATTGGAGGACATTTTCTTTGTTGGTTACCAGGGGTGGGAGGGAAGGGGAGGGAATGCTGTTAGATAGAGGTAAATATTGATTTGGGTGAAGAGAAGGGCAATGTACCAAATGTGAGTGACCAATATGGCAGCATTGAGGATGAGAAAGACATAGAGAGTTACATGGGCAGTACAGACTACAAATATGAACCCTTCTGCATATACAGTACTGAGTTGTCAGTGAAAGCAAACATGGGTATAGGGACGGATAGATGGGTGAACAAGCTAAACAATTAGGTATGTCTAAATGGAGAGTGTATCCAAGATCATATACAGGGTTGGCAGACAATGGGCCTATAAGTTCCTGTGAATGATCAGAATTCCCAGGTGTATAGTAGAGCTGACAAGGGGCAAGGTTATGGTCATTACTTGGTCACAGCCAGCTACCCAGAGGGACCGAGTAGTTGATCCTGCGGGCTTGGGACCATAGTCGCAGGGGACATCAAGCTCAATTGGCATAACATACTATACAAAACATTGTTCCACCTACTGCTTTAGCGAGTAGCAACTGGGACCTTAAAAGCTAGGAAGCTGCCATCTAGATGCAACAACGGGTCTCTCCTCGTCAAGAAGAAAGAAGAAAACCAAAATTAATGGAAACAATCAGTCCTAGTGACTGGTACACCATCCGATCTGCAACCTATACAGCTATGAGACCAGAAGAGCTAGATGGTGCCCAGCTACCACTGCCATCCACTTGGAAGGGATGTAGGAGATCCTGCATAAAGAGGGAGAACAATGTGGTACAAAACTCAAAATCATTTGGAGGCAAAAAAAAAAAAAAAGAAGGTGGGGACCAGGTTTGCTGGTCCAATGGAGCCTGGTGTAACCACTGAGACTATGGCCCCTAGCTGCCCTTCAGGTCTGGAATTGAACCCACAACTGTGGTTTCCAGCCAAACAAAGTACAGGCATGTGAGTTAAACATTTACCTCAAGTAGACACATGCTCTGGAGAGAACAATCATGGGAGAAGGAAGGGCTGCTTATGCACAGGGAGATAGCTCAGGGTGCAGAAGAGTATGAAGGGATGGACACTGGGAGGAGGTAACTATGGGGAGGAAGTGGGAGGGGAGCTCCTGCATTGTAAATTTTGGTCAATGACATGAGACAAAGTATATGTGAACTGCTGTATGAAAAGTGAATTTACTCTGTAAATCTTCACCCAAATCCTAATAAAAATTAAAAAAAAAATAACATCTTATACTTGAATATGCAAGATAATTTATATGAAATAATTTTTTAAGTTCCTTTAGTTATTGATTTATAAATACCTATAAAACACAATGGATGAATAATACAGCATTCTAAGACAGACTGTTGAATGTAGATATTCCAAATGGAAAATTACTACCAACCATCATTACATTGAAAACTATGTTATGTTAGGTTTGTTTCATTCCATGTTTGCCAATAAAAAAAATGACAGAGATATACAAATGATCAAGATTTTTTTTTTTCTTGTTACTTTTATTCTCCCCTACAAAGCTGTATTTTTTAGGTCTGGAACATTATTGACATGCAGTATTTATTTTTTCCAGAATAAACATGAAAAGAAATACATGCTATATTCAGACTCATACAGATTTTGCCTATGTGGATAAAGTAAAGAAATAAATAATGATTAATAGATGTATTTTATTAATTATATAGTAATATGAAGTCCACAGTGATTATAGTCAGATTCACAGATTAATACTGTGGGGTTCACATTAACTTTTCCCAAATAATTTGGTCTTGGTTCTTGATTTCTGTGAGAGAACCTTTAAAACCTTGGAATTTCCTCAGTGATTGAAATGTCTTTGATGAGGTCTCCATACCTCAGAGTTTGTGTAAGTGAGGCGACTTAGGTGGGAATTGGCCAGGCCAGAAAGACTACGTTTTTTTATGTCAACTCAACCTCAGGAGAGGTGGGCTTATTTAATCAATCATAATTATATAATGAGGAATAAATGAACACTCTAGACATGGAAGATCTATTGGCTTCCTGGTTGGGGAAAGACATCGACACATGTAGGAGGGTAGCAAGTCCTTTTTGGGGACCTAGAAGCTTCACTTTGGGAACTCTTCCAGATCTTTTCTTATGTGTCTCTTCATGTGTACTCTTTTTTCCTATAATAACACTGTAATTATAAGTATAGTGCCTTTCATAAATCTGTGCCTCATTCTAGTGAATTATAAACTTGAGGGCGTAGTGTTTGCCAGCAAGTAAGAAGTGGAGGGAACTTGGTAACCCTAATTACAGCTGATATCCTCAGGTGGTAGAAGGAAACCCCAAATATGTAGTCAGCAGATCACAAATGAGGGGATCCCTGAGAATTCACAAACTTGTGGCTGGTATCCTGCACAGGTAGTGGGAAAACCTTGAATTGTAATCAGCAGAATAGAAGTGCCTGTGTCATGAGGACTCTCAACCTTGTGGTTGGTGTGTGAAGTCTCAGGACACTTGGTGGTCTGGTGGACTGTATCCTTTAACTTGTGAGGTCTGACCTAGCTCTAGTTAGGGTCAGAGGAAGAAGTGCTACATGTGCAGGTAGATGTCAGAACAGTAGTTGGGAAGTGATAATGCGTTGAATTTGTTTTTTCTATCCATTTAGTACCAGAGATGTAGATTTTATTTAATTTTTCCAAGCACATACATTCAGATAAAAAGGAGTTGATATACATGCAGGAAACAAAGTATAATTTGAAATGAAAAACAGCAACAAAGGAAAAAAAAAAATTAACAAGGAAACTAAACTTGACTATAACCCTACCATGTACAATAAGGAAATCACAATTAAGAAGTTTTTCACAACACATTTGTGTTCACACTTTTTCACTATAACATGTAATTTTATAACATGGGCAGTTTCTATGTATTCTCAAAAACTTTGTAAATATACATTGTGTGGTTGCCTAAGGAGCCCTGGTGGCACAGTGGTTAAGCTCTCAACTGCTAACTGAAAGGTCAGAAGTTTGAAACAACCAGCCACTTTGAGAGGGAGAGGGATGTGGCAACCTACTTCAGTAAAGATTATGGCCTTGGAAACCCTATGAGTCAGTTCTACTCTATGCAATAGGGTCACAGGGAATCAGAATTATCTTGACAACAATGGGTTTAACCTATGGTTGCCTAGTCTCCCATTGAAAGGTTTTTATTCAAGTAAATTAAATT
>NW_006922100.1:1025791-1029535 GCF_000298275.1 Orycteropus afer afer | reverse complement strand
GTCTCAAACCTCTGGCAGCCAAGTGGAAATATTTAGAAAGTGATAAAAAAATTACTCTTAGAAAAAGGAGGAAAAAAAAAGAGTCTTGAAGCAATTTGTTTTGGGTGGGCTAGAAGAAATGGACCAAAATAACTCTTGTCCAGAAGGTATTAGAAATATATGCCTAGTATTGTACCTTTGTGCAATTGCAGAGGACCTTAAATCTGCAAACAAACAAATACATAGAAATGCAATAGTCACTTCCACACCACTACCCTCTCAAGCAGGTTAGCATTATGGCACTCATAAAAAGAAAGAAAAAAAAAAAAAAAAACTACGTATTTTATACATATGAAGCAAGGACAAAACAATGAGGTAACATTTATTATTAGAGATACATGGATAAACGAATGATAATTGTGATGTTATTTAAGAACTTTGTGAGGACTTAGAGACCATTTAAAGCAAAAGGCTTACTTTTCAGAGTAAACCAAAGGTGAGTTTTTTGTGACTTCTCTAACACTGCTAAGGCTATGTCAACTGACTATGTCATTGAATTCTGGATAACGCACTCCCCAGTTTATGATCAAGATCCATTCCTAAGTGTGTCTTGAAGTCTAATTTGTATGTAATTCAAAACAGGTGCATATGGTTTTTATTTAGTCTTAATTTTTTTATTGATGCTAATTTTTACAATTATGATTTAAGTGAAAGTTTATAGAGCAAATTAGTTTTCCATTCCACGATTTACACACATTTTGTTTTGTGACATTCATTGCTGTCCCCACCATGTAATAGCACTCTTCATACCTCTTCCTCGTGTTTACTATTTCTCTTCCTCCTTCTTTCTTCCCCTTCTGAACTTTATCCCTGGGCAAATGCTGCCCTTTTGATCATGTATGGTTGACTGTTCTGATGATTGCATACTTTCCTGGTACTATTGCTCACTTCGCAGGCTTATTGAAAGCTCAGCCATGGGGGTGAATTCATTTGCAGGCTTGAAGGGTGTCTAAGGGTCATAGTCTCGGGGTTCCACCAGTCTCTATCAAACCATTAAGCTTGATCTTTTTTTTTTTTTGTTTAATGATTTTGAGTTTGTTCTACATTTTTCTCCCACTCTATCCAGGACCTCCTATTGTGATTCCTTTCAGAGCAGTCAGTGGCATAGCCAGGCACCAACTAGTTCTTCTGGTGTCAGGGTCATGGAGGTTGTGGTTCATGTGGTCCATTAGTTATTTGGACTAATTTTTTCCTTGTGTCTTTGATTTTCTTCACTCTTCTTTGCTCTGAGTGGGCAGAGACCAATAGTTGCTCCTTAGGTGGCCACTCACAAGCTTTTAAAATCCTATTTGATACTCACCAATGTAGGATGCAGAACATTGTCTTTGTGGAGTATATTATGCCAATTGACCTTAGTGTCCTCTGAGACTATGGTCCTGAAAACCCATGCCTAGCAACTCATTCTCTCAAGGTGATTGATTATGGCTAAGACCTTTTAGTAAGTTTGCCACTGTAGCCTTACTTTAATGCAAGAAAAGACTCAAAACCTCTTCAGTGATTTAAAAGCTGCATGTGGAGTAAGTGAAGGTGATTGTGATGAATTTATAGTTTGGTTCGATCATTTCAAAATGAGAGCAGATTCACATAATATTAAAGGGCAAGTAGTAATTGTCCGTAAGTCAGACACATTCCTAACCTGGGGACTCCCTGTACTATTTTCACTTGACTTTTACTCCTCCCACTTTTACTTCCCACCTCTGTGCAACTTAGCCCCAAACCTCACATTTCTTTTTCGCCACCAGTTTTTTCTTCTTTCTCTAATACATGTCCTTTGATCAAGAGAGAAGCTTGTTCCATATTCTTTTACCTTTCAAGTCTATGATCATTCAATGTTCTATCAATTATTTCTTGCATTCCTATTGCATTCTAGATAGAGATAGCTATGAGCAAGAAAGTCATCATTTTTCCTGTGATGGATCCACTTAACCCTTAGGAGAGACAAACGATAAGCAAATAAACTAATAAAATAAATGCACATGGTGATTTCTGTCATTTAGGAGGAAAATAGAGCATTTAATTAATTGTGACTGGGGGTTAGATGATATGGAGAAGCTTCAATGAGTGTGCACAGAAGATGTTCTTGCAAGAGGTGGTGTGTAAGCTGAGGGATGAGGAAGAATGGCGGCTATCATAGTCTCATCTCAGGCATTCTGCACCACCCCATCACTATCTGCACATGGCAAAATATGGAAGTTCTGAAATGGGACTCCTCTCTGTATCCTAACAGAAAACCTGAAAACTTCCACACAGCTGCAACCAGCTTTGCCCCCTCCTGTTGTGTTACATGGAAAGGCATCCTGCCTGGTCACTGCCATGGTTATGTTTGCATGTCAACTTGGCTGGGCCTGGGTAAGTGGCTAGGCAGCTGGATGTAGTATTCCTCATGATGAGACTGGTAATCTAGTCCATGGTGGAATCTACTGGGAGCAGCTGAGTAGCTGCCTTTGGGATGTGGTCTGCTTCCTGTATATAAGGAGAAGCTTTGAGAATGGTCTCTAGCCTTTGGCACGCTTGGACCCTGTATGTAGCCATGTCATTGCTCAGCAGCCTGCTATGCTCTGCCGACCTTGGACTTCCAATGGACTTAAGTTAATGGCCTGCTGTGTGGTTTGGTAACATTGGGACTGTGCCTTTTTACTTGTCAACCTTGGGCTTGGCAGCCTCAGCAGCCAGTAGCTGCCTGAGTAAAGAAAAGCCTCTAGGTTTAGTGAGCCTGGTGCAAGAGCCAGAGCTGAAGCCCAAGGCTGAGGGGCTTTCACCTAGCCCCTAGAGCCTGGCACTTTGAACTTGGACTTAAAGCCTCCAAATTATAAGAATAAACTCCTGCTTGTTAAGGCCATCCCATTAGTGGTATATTTCTGTCAGAGCGGCACTGGGTAACCAGAACAGTCACTAAGGCAAATACTTTCTTTATCTATGCCCTGGAATTCATCCCTTCCCTACTCTCTACATTGTGTCCTCATTCTCCTGTATTTTCAGTCTTTTTTTCTTCCTAGGCTTCTCTCTGTCAACATCCAAACAAACTCAAGTATCTACCCTTCCAAAGAGAATATAGGGATGAAAAAATAATTCCTTGTCCTATACCCCTTAAGGTGCCAATCTTTCCTTCATCTCCTCTATATGGTGAAATTTCTTGTAAGAGTTTCTATGATTACTTACTATAGGCTCCCTTTTCCTCCTTCAACTTAGGCAATCAGGTTTATTTTCCCATATCTGAATTGAACTGGCTTTTGTTAATATGATCAATATTCTCTTTGCTTAACTTGTATCTTACCTACCATGTGAGCTACAGTTGAATATCTCTTCTTTGTTTTTATAACCACATCCCCCCCCCCAATTCCCCTCTCCTGTCCTTAACCTCTGACACCACTAGGCTGTCATTCATTTTTAAAATTTGACATTTAAAAATATTATTTAAATGGAATAATACAGTGGTGTGATCTTTAGTGATGGGCTTTTTTTTTCATTCAGAATAATCTCCTGTCCCTAACCTCTGACAGCCACTAGGCTGTCATTCATTTTTAAAATTTTTCATTTAAAAAATGTTATTTAAATGGAATCATATAGTGGTGTGATCTTAATGATGGGCTTTTTTTTTTTTTTTTTTTCATTCAAATCCCTTGGTGTTTTGGTTATGTAGTGCTGCTCTAACAGACAATATCACAAATAGGTGGTTTTAACAAATAGGACTTTGAGTTTTGGAGG
>NW_006922100.1:1023561-1025341 GCF_000298275.1 Orycteropus afer afer | reverse complement strand
CCAGCCAAGCTGACATATAACCTTAACTACCACACTTGGAAATGTTATTGTATGTATCAGTGTTTTGTGTGTATATTCCTTTATCTTACTGAATTGTGTTCCATGGTGTATATGCACTGTATTTTGATTAATCATTCACCTATTAAAGGATATCTGAGCTAATTCCACTTTTTGTCAGTTATAAATAAACTGCTGTGGATGGGTGTATACAGGTTTTGGTGTGAACACAAGTTCTATAGGATAAATGCCTAATAGTGCAGTTTCTGGATAACATAATAAGCACATGCTTATAAAAAAAACTGCCTTTTTTATGTGTATAACTGTACCATTATACCCCAGCATTGTATGAGTGATCCAGTTTCTCTGCATCCTCACCATTATTATTATTTTTTTTTTAATTTTAGCAATTCTTAGAGGTGTGTGTTGTTTAATTTGAATTCACTTGATGACTAATGATGGTGAACATCTTTTGATGTGCTCATTTGCTATATCTACATCTTCTTTCCACCAATCGTCTATCACTGCGTCATACTGTGGTGGCTGGAATGTTGCCATGAGGCTGGAAGCTATGCCACTGGTATTTCAAATACAAGTAGGGTCATCCAGGGTGGACAGTTTTCATCAGCTCTTCTAGACTAAGATAGGCTGGAAAAGATAGGACCATCTACTTTTGAAAAAATCTGCCACAGAAAACCTTATGAATAGTAGTGAAACAACTATTTATCTGATACAGAGCCAGAAGATGAGCCCTTCAGGTCAGAAGACCCTCAAAATATGACTAGGGAAGTGCTGCCACCTCAAAGTACAATTGACCTTAAGGATGTGGATGGAGTAAAGATTTCTGGACCCTCATTTGCTGATGGAGCATGTCTTGAATAGAAATAACTGCAGCATTCATTAATAATCAGAGTGTGGAATGTATGGAGTATGAAAAGTTCTAGTTGTCAAAAATGAAGTGGAACACATAAAGATAGATATCCTAGGCATTAGTGAGAGAAATGAACTGGCATTGGCCATTTTAATCAGACAATTATATGGTCTACTCTGCCAGGAATGAGAAATTGAAGAGAAATGGTGTCACCTTCGTCATAAATAAGAACATTTCAAAATCTCTGCTGAAATACACTGCTGTCAGTGATAGGATAATATCCATACGCCTACAAGGAGGAACAGTTAATGTGACTATTATTCAAATTTATGCACCAACCAGTAAAGTCAAAGATGAAGAAATTGAAGATTGTTACCAACTTCTGCAGTCTAAAATTTACCAAATTTGCAATCAAGAGGTGTTGATAATTACTGGTGATTAGAATGTGAAAGCTGGAAACAAAGAAGTGTTAGTAGTTGGAAAATATGACCTTGCAGGACCATGTAGTGTTGGTAGTGTTGATTTCTGTTGTACATAGTATAACTATGAGTCAGAGCCAACTTGAGGGCACCTAAAAACTAGAACAACAATATCCTCTTTGATGTAATATCTGCTCATGTCTTTTTATAATTTTCTAATTGAATAGTTTGATTTTTCATTCTTAAATTTTTAGAGTTTATATATTTGATACTGATACTTTGTCATGTATGTGCTTTGAAACCAATTTGTAGCTTGTCTTTCCATTCTCCACACATGAGCTTTCAGAGAGCAAAATTTTAAATTTTTGATCAATTTTAATTTTGATAAATTAATTTATCAAATTTTCCTTGTATGTCCCATGCTTTTGTTGTCAAGTTTAAGAAATCTTTGCTTAAATTCCAAAGGTTTTCCCCTAAAAGTTTTTTTTTTTTT
>NW_006922100.1:1013643-1021246 GCF_000298275.1 Orycteropus afer afer | reverse complement strand
TAGACTGTGATGGTCTGTTGTCTTCGAGGCATCGTGGTGTTGTTGTATTTAGATCTCTGTTAACTGTTTGTGAAGAGCTTGTTGTTGTTGTTATGTGCCGTCGAGTCAAACCCGACTCATAGCGACTCCTCCTTGGGTTTCCGAGGCAGTATCACTACGGAAGTAGGATTGCCTAAACTTCCTTCCAGCCAAGGGTTATTCAGGCTCTTCTTGGTGGTCTATAAATTCACAATCTGTTTTGACTTAATTTTATGGAAGGCATGAAGTTTAAGTCAAAATTATTATTTTTTTTTCCTATGAATGGTAACTCTAACATTTTTTATAAAAGCTCTTCTTCATACACTGAATTGCTTTTGCACACTTGTCAAAAGTTAGTTGAGCACGATTGTGTGTGTTTATATTTTATATTTGTGATGTGTGTCGTGTCATATCTCTTCATTTCTATCGGTCCTGCTAGATGTTTATCAATTTTACTGATTTTTTTCAGATATATGAGATCTTGTTGATTGTATTTTTTATATTTTTTATATAGTTGCTGACTTTTCTCTCTAGCTGCTATTGTATTTCTACCACTTGTTGAGAGGGTGGTGGTGCAGCTCATCTAGTGAGTTATTTTTACTTCATGTTATTGTATTTTTCAGTTCCATAATTTTGATTCTTTTTTTAACTTCCAATTCTTTGCTGACATTTTCTGTTTTGTCTTAATTTGTTTCCAGAGAATTTGTAATTAGTCACTGAAGAATTTTTTATGATGATTACTTTAATATCTTTGTCCAGTAAGTGTAACATCTTGCCAATAAATTCCAATCAACTCATTGTTTTTCCTCATTCATATTGTGATTTTACTCATTCTTCGTGTGACAAGTGATTTGTATTATATCCTGAACATTATTTTCTACTATTTTAGAAGGGTCCTATTTAACAGTTTATTTTAACAGTCAGTCACTCTATTTAGTTTTAGCACATAGGTCTTAGCCTATTTTTGTGCTCTGTGGTTTCAATGGCTGGTAAATTTTATAGACTTTGCATTGTTAGAGATTTTTTGTCTGCTTGATTTATCTGGAGTTGCTGAAGGTCTTGCAGGTGTTTGCTAATGTCTACTGAAGGTGCAGAAGGGGCTTCCACAAGTTGGACTACTAAATGTCTACTGATAGTGAAGGAATATGATGGACTCCAGCTATTGATGGGTCCTGGGGAGGGGAAGACTCAGATATGTGAGGTCAAAGAGGCTCCTGGAATGGGCTGCTTACTGTGGTTGCATCCTACCCACCATGGTGCCTTCTCCGGGAATTCAGTCCTAGGGAACATTTTATATACCTAGGCTTCCCTGGCCCGATTGTTTACTGTGACTGGGTCTCTTTTGATGGTTTCTCCCACCTTCTTCTACATCTCTCCTGGTAGAAGAGGCATCTGTGTGTGTGTACAGGAGGTAGGGATATTGGGAAGATACTGCTTATTATTGGTGGAGCTCCTGATTGATTCCACTTTGAAAGTGGAACTGGGCTTGCCTGATATGGTCAGTGGGACTCCCTTTACTTACTTACTTACTTACTTACTTATTTTTCAGTGCTATAGCCTCCACTCAGTTTTATCCACTGGATTCTCACAAGCAATTCTCACTTGTGGGATGGATAAGAGTCTTGATGACCATTTTATAGGTTAATAGATTGAGGCTTAGTGAGATGAAGCCACTATGCAGAAGCTGCAAAGTAAAAGTGTGAGGGGCAGAACTCACACCTGAGTCTTCTGGTTCCCCATCTGTTCCCCTTCTGAGACACTGTCTGTCCATTCCTCTTCTGAGGAGTTTAGTGAATTTAGTTTATTTTGGGGTGAGCATCTCCTACATGGGCAGCCAGCACCTGAGTTTGACCAAGGCCTGGTCTCTATCCTCAAAGACCTGAGTATCTGCCATGGGGGCTATAGCTACAAGTAACTAAGATAGAATATGAAAGAAGCTACGTTCCTCAGAGAGGAAAGGCAGAGTGTGTGGGAGCAGGGGTGAAGTTCTTTGGGCCCGGGGTCTGGGAGGCCTTGTGATAGAGATGGCCCCTAAGCTGAGTCTGAAGGGAGAGGAGGGTTTGGTGTGCAGAGGTGAGGTCACATGCCAGCTGAGAACAGAGAGATTAGACACTCAGATGGCGGCAAGTGAGTGTGAGGCTTAAGATTTAAGGGAAAGGACAGCTAGAGATTTTGTTTTGCTGCTAAAATATGTAGTTGTTTCATTTATTTATTTAGCACAGCTCTGAGTGGTATTCAAAGATCACCCTCCTTTAGTTCTCAGAATATTCTGTGGTAGATGCTATTACAGGCATACCTTGTTTATTGTGCTTTCTAAATACTATGTTTTTTACAACTTGAAGGTTTGTAGCAACTCTGGGCTGAGCAAGTCTATCTGTGCCATTTTTCCAACAACATGTGCTCACTTCATGTCTCTGTCTTACATCTTGGTAATTCTCATATTTCAAATTTTTCATAATGCTATTGCACACTTACTAGACTACAAATCAATGGCATTTCACACTTACTAGACTACAAATCAAAAAAACAAAAACGCACTACCATCAAGTCAGTTCTGACTCCTAGCAACCCCCATTGGGTTTCTCTTTATTTATTTATTTTATTGTGCTTTAGAGTTTATAGAGCAGAGTTTATTTTACATTCAAAATTTTGTATACATTTAGTTTCAGTCCCCAACTACCATTCCCAACCCTAACCCATTCTTGTCCCCTCCCTTCCCAGTAACTCCCCCACCATGCACCTCATAGTTATGCACTCCTGTGTGTTCTACATTTCCACTGTGTGAAAGTTACCCCTCTGGTGCCCTGTGATAGATAGATCCAATGGATGCATCTCCAAAGAGTATGTGGGTCATCTTGGGTTGAGTGGTCTGCGTGTACATCTTATTTACTATTGGGCTAAGAGCCAGCCCCTGAGAGTGAGTTTTATTCCAGTCCTATAGTATATCCCAGGGCCATAGTTTTTGGGATCTCATCAGAGTCTATCTGACCAGTAATTCTGGTCTTTATTGTGTTTTTGGATTTTGTTCCACATTTTTTCTTCCACTCTCTCCAGGATCTCCAGTTTGATCCTTTCTTGAGTGGTTGGCATTGGTACCTGGGCACTATCTGGTTCTTCTGGTCTTGAGGTCCATGATGTCCTAGCACTGATTGCTTCCAAATGCCCTTGGTTTTTTGCACTCTTCTTTGCTTCCAACAATAGGAGACCATTTGCTGTATCTTAGATGGCCACTTGAAAGTTTTAAAGACCCCAGTCGCTACTCACCAACATAGGTGTGGAACAAAATGATTATGTATTTTATTTTGCCAGTTGAGCCTAGTGTCACTCAGTAGTATGGTCCTGAGTCAGTGGGTCTGTTGGATCTCTCTCCCACAGTGTCTGGCTGACTGTGGAGATTGCTCTATGTCTGTCTTCTGTTTATGTAAGGATTGCAGGTATTTTGTATCAGTGGTTCCTGTGCAAGATTAGCCTCAGCTGAATCTATCCTTGGTCTAGAGTATAATACTGTTCACTGACCTCCTCTGATCTTCTCAGATGTTTATGTGTTTATCTGTAGCCTGGTGTTTGTTGTTAATGGTAATGCAGTATTGTGGATATAATGGTAGTTGTTGTTGTTGTTATTTGCCATCGAGTCGGCCCCGACTCATAGTGACCCCTCCTTGGGTTTCTGAGGCAGTATCACTATGGAAGTAGGAATGCCCAACCTTCCTTCCGAGGAGTGGCTGGTGGGTTTGAACCACCAGCCTTCTGGTTAGCAGTCAAGTGCCTTAGGCACTATGCTACCAGAGCTCCTATAATGGTAGTAGCCTCTGTCATCTATATCTTATGTGCACAGTTTGGTGTCCTCCCTTTCCTTAATGTTATCATGGTGGTCAGACTGTTTCCATACCATCTCTCCCCATACCCACCTCAGCTTGTGGGCCCCAACCAGCCTGAAATTATGCCTTCCCCTTCCCTCTCCACTCCAGTAACCTACAAAATTAATTCCCTTCCTTAAGCAAACCCTTCTTTGTCTTTTTACAGTAATACACTCATACAATATTTGTCCTTCTGCAATTGACTTATTTCACTCAGCATAATGTCCTCCAAGCTCATCCCCATTGTGAGATGATTCATGTATCCTTCATTGTTCTTCAATGTAGCATAGTATTCCATTGTGTGAACGTACCATAATTTGGTTATCAAATCATCTGTTGATTGGCATTTAGGTAGTTTCCATCTCTTTACTATAGTGAAATGTGCTGTGATTATGTATAGGTGTGCATATGTCTGTTTGTGTCCTGCCTCTCACTCATCATTGTTTTTGATTTGCATCTCTGTAATGACTAAAGATCACAAGCGATTCCTCATGTGTTTGTTGACTCTCAGTATATCATCTTTACTGAAGTGTCAAGAAACATGATGAAATCAGGACACAGGACATTAACACTAAAACCAAATCAGAAATAGATGCTCTAAATAAGACCATACATTAAGAGTTAAGGGGTGGGAAAAAATATACCAAGTTAATGACAACCAAAAAAAGAGCAGGAGTGCCAATATTAATTTTTGATAAAATAGACATTAAGGTGAAAAACAACATAAGAGACAAAGGTCACTATATGATGCAGAAAGGGTTAATGGACCAAGAAGACATTATGATAATAAATATCTATGGACCCAATGAAAGTGCTCCAAAATACATGAAGCAAATATTAATTGAATTAAAAGGAAAAATAGACAATTCTACAATAGTAGTAGGAGACTTTAGCACATCACTTTCAAGGAGGGACAGATCAACCAGAAAAAGATCCAACAAAGATACAGACAAACTCAACAACACAATCAACAAACTCAACCTCATAGATATATACAGAGCATTCCACCCAACAAAAGCATAATTCATATTCTTCTCCAGTACACATGGATCATTCTTCAGAATAGATCATATGTTAGAACATAAAACAAGCCTCAATAAATTAAAAATCATTGAAATACTACAAAACATCTTCTTGGACCAAAATACTATAAAATTAGAAATTAATAGGAAGATAAAGGAAAAAAAAAAAAAATCACCCATATGGCATTTGATCAATACACTGCTCAAAAACTATAGGGTAATAGAAGAAATAAAAAGTGAAATTAAAAAAAAAAAATTCCTAGAAACAAACGAGAATGAAGATACATCATACCAAAATCTATGGGACACAGTGAAAGCAGTACTCAGAGGTCAGCTGATAATAATAAATGCATACATCAAAAAAAGAGGAAAGGAACAAAATCAACACTGTAACTTAACAACTCTAACAATTAGAAAAAGAACAACAAAAGAATCCTACAGTATCTAGAAGTTAAGGAAATAATAAAGATCAGAGCAGAAATAAATAGAAAACAAACAAAAAAAATAGAGAAAATCAACAAAACAAAAAGGTGGTTCCTAGAAAGGATTAACAAAATTGACAAGCCATTGGCAAATCTAACAAAAGAAAAGAAAGAGAAGATGCATGTTACAAAAATAGTAAATGAACAGGGTGTCATCACAACAGAACCAACTGAAATAAAAAACATACTGACAGAATATTATGCAAGACTGTACTCCAACAGATTTGAGAAGCTAGAAGAGATGGACAAGTTTCTGGAATCACCAGACCTACCTAAACTATCACACCCAGAGATAGATTGAACAGACCCATAACAAAAGAAGAAATTGAACAGGTCATAAAAAAACTTTCCACAAGAAAAAGTTCTGGCTCTGATGGCTTCACTGGAGAGTTTTACCACATATTCAGGAAAGAATTGACACCTATACTACTCAAGGTCTTTCAGAACATATAAAATGATGGAATACTCCCAAACTCATTTTATGAAGCAAGCATAACACTAATACTAAAACCAGGGAAAGACACCACTAAAAAGGAAAACTACAGATCCACATCCCTCATGAGTCTAGATGCAAAAATCTTCAACAAAATCCTAGTCAACAGAATCCAGTAACATACCAAAAATAATACATCCTGACCAAGTGGGATTCATATCTGGATGCAAGGATGGTTCAACATCAGAAAAGCAATCAATGTAATTCAGCACATAAACAAAACAAAAGAACCATATAATTATATCAGTCGACACAGGAAAGGCATTTCATAAAATACAACACCTGTTCCTATTCAGAACCTTACCAGAGACACAAAAGACCTATACAAAGAAAACCATAAAACACTGCTACAAGAGACAAGAAGGACACTACATAAATGGAAGAACCTGCCTTGTTCATGGATGGGTGGACTGAATATTGTGAAAATGTCAATACCACCTAAAGCAATCTATACATTTAAAGAAATCCTGATCCAGATACTAAAAAAAATTTTAAGGACATGGAAAAACCAATTAATAATTTCATATGGAAAGGAAAGAGACCTCGGATAAGCAGAGCACTGCTGAAGAAGAACAAAGTGAAGGTCTCACACTCCTGAATCTTGAGAACTACTATACAGCCACAGTAGTCAAAACAGCATGGTACTGGTACAATGATAGACAGATAGACCAATGGAACAGAATAAAAAAAACAGATATAGCCCCATCCATCTATGGACAGCTGATCTTTGACAAAGGTCCAAAACCCATTAAATGGGGAAAAGATAACCTCTTTAACAAATGACACTGGCAAAAATGGACATCCACTTGCAGAAAAATTAAACACCCATACTTCACCCATACACAAAAACAAAGTCAAGCTGGATCGAAGACTTAAATGTAAAATTCAAAACAGTAAAATTCATCAAAGGTAAAATAGGGGCAAATCTAGGAGCCCTAATTTATGGCATAAATAGACTTTCAAACATCACCCAGAATGCACAGGAGGTCAAAGAGAAGCTAGATGACTGGGACCTTTTGAAAATTAAATTCTTATGTGCATAGAAAGACTTAGTCAAAAGGGTAAAAAGAGAACCTACAGATTGGGAGAAAATATTTGCCTATGACATATCTGACAAAGGACTTATCTCCAAAATCTATAGAAAACTTCAACACCTTAACACAAAAAGACCAAGAATTCAATTCAAAAGTAGGCAAGAGACATGAGCAGAGGGACTCCCTTTAGATGAAAAAAGAAAATTAGCCTACCTTAAATGCCTTCTGTTGCTAGTTTAGAGGATATGCTGGTTCTTCTGTTGTTGTTGTTATGTGCCGTCGAGTCAAACCTGACTCATAGCAACCCCTCCTTGGGTTTGTGAGGCAGCATCACTACAGAAGTAGATTGCCCAACCTTCTTTTTGAGGAGTGGCTGGTGGGTTTGAACTGCCAGCCTTCTGGTTAGCAGTCAAGCGCCTTAGGCACTATGCTACCAGGGCTCCTATACTGGTTCTAGGTGGTCTTTTTCTGCTTGGATGGGTGATGTCAAACAACCTGGTATTGTGTTGTTTTCCAGTCCAGGGCTCCCAATCTGTCTTACCTCTTTTCAAAGTTCTTTCATTTTCTTTGTCATTATTTCCAAAAGTTATAATTGTGCTAAATAGTAAGAAGCAGGAAGAAATGGGTCAATGGCATTTTGTTCGGAGCAGAAATTCCCAATTTTTAATAGAATTTAATGACAAATTGGAAAAAAAAA
>NW_006922100.1:997785-1013543 GCF_000298275.1 Orycteropus afer afer | reverse complement strand
AGTTGGATCTGACTCATAGCAACCCCTCCTTGGGTCTCCAAGATGGTAACTCCGTGGAAGTAAATTGCCCAGCCTTCCTTCTGAGGAGTGGCTGGTGGTTTTGAACCACCAGATTTCTGGTTAGCAGTCATATGCCTTAGGCATGTAGATCATAGATAGAAGGTTAACCTTATTGATATATAAAGACTTGTTAATATGTTACATTCTATCTCTTAAGTCTACTCTAACTCAATTTTTGACCCACATTCCATTGTTCTGTATGTGCCAAAGTTTTTATGTTCTTTAATTCATTCATATATTCAAGAAATGTGTATTAAGTACCTACAATGTAGACAGAGGCTGTATTTGAAATCTGAGGAAGATTGTCCAGGGCCTTAGCCTCATGGAACTTGAATCAACTGTGAAGGTTTGTGTGGAGCTCTTTCCTTGATTCTTAATGAGAGACATTATTGTTACAGGCTTTATGTCTGCTATTTTAAAAATACACAGCCTAGTCATTACTGCTGAGTCACTCTTCTCCAGGCTTCAATTCCTTCCATTTTAGAAAGCAAGAGATAAATAACATTATCTGTCCCTCAAAGGTTTGGGGAGATTAAATGAAACTTTTCAATGTGTAAGTGCTGATAAGTTACGGGCTAATAATACACAAGAGTAGCATAACACTTACTTATATATAATATGGTACAGTGGCATTGATCAGTATTTTTTATTCATATTCTTTAGAAAGAATTGATCATCAGCATTACCACTAAATATTTACTAATAACTCCTCATGAGTGCTCTGTGTGTGACTTCCTCTCCAATGGGTCAGAGGGAGTATTTGACTAGTCTGTGCTTCCTAGATTCTTCAGCACAAATAGAATTATATATTCTGTCAACTCAAATCAGTCGAAGACTATACTATGAAATTGTTAGGCCAACCAGAGCAACTAGAATTAGAGAGACAGGGCATTTTCTGTGTTTAAGTGTTTGTTTTATTACATTCCAGGTGGATGTATATTTTATTTTTTATTTCCCTTTTATGAATTGTTCTCTCCAAGAGTAGATTATAAAGAAATTTCCCCCTTTTTTTTGTATTTTTTCCCTGACTAAATAACGTATCTTGGGGCATATTGTTCTTGCCAAGAAAAAGTAAAGCAAGAAAGCAATTTATGATCCTTTCCAATAAGAGGAAACAAGATTACATTGGGATGTATGCCAGTAAAGTTTAAGCTTTATTGACAAGGATGCTATATCATTGTATAAAATTCTAACTAACTGCCTCTTGAGATAGCCTAAAGAGAAATTAAATGCACAGTAGCATGGAGAAGTAGGCCTTACGTCTCCAGCATATTACAAGGCTTGCCAATATTGCTTTCTTTCAGTATATTTTTTCAGCATCCAAAAATTCTTTATCAAGATTCAGTAAAACACTCCCTAAATAAAGTCAGTTATTGAACTGATGAACTAAAAGTTCAAAACCTAGGTGAAAATCAACAAATCCTGTTGTCTGAAGCAAATTATTTCTTCCAGATCTTCTGAAGAGTTAAGCATTCTTAAAGTTTCCATTCAATCCCCTAAACAACTCAAAACTACACTTGACAAGCAAAATGTTCCCATTTTGGATGAAGTCTTTTCAGAAATTTAGAAGCAGTTTATTATTCAGCTTAAAAATGTCTCCTTGGTTAAGACATGGAATTCAGAGCTTTGCACATTTGATTTGTATGTGGATTGACATGAAAATACTTTATTAATTCAATTGCCTTACTAGATTTTCAAAAGTGTCTTGTTTCTGGGTTCTAAATTTAATAACTGTGATAAATGTTTATAGATACCCTTGCTTACACTCTCTTTGGTAATCAACAAAGAACAAACTTACAAAAGATGAGAAACCTTCTAAATGTAGGTTTTGCCACTGATGATTTTTCCATATCTCTTCTCAGTTTGAGTAGCCTAATTCATGTGTTTTAAAATCTCATTTGTATTCTTGTTATAGTTACTAACTGGTCTACTCTGATAAGCTTTCTATCTTTTACCCTATGGGTTCCCAGATCAAATTTAGTAAAGCACAGAATACAGTGCCAACTCCTTGGTGTGGTGGCAGAATCATCAATGATCTTTTCTTTTCTTTTTTTTTTTTTAATGATATTTTTATGATTAACTCGTTCATGGACTAGTGAACTACTTAACTCTCTCTGTACACCTCTGCAATACATGCTCTAGTAGCTTTGTTTGCATTGTCTAGAATGCTCTTACCATAATCTCCCTTTCTTATTACAGAGTTTGAATAGAGTTCTCTGTGAATGCTGAGAAATCCTGCTAAGAACCTTCAGAATAAAATCCATATGGTATATAAGTCACTCTATGAACTTCTTTAGCTTTTTCTCATTCTTCAATCCTTGACAATATCCAACATACAAAACTATGTCTATCTTTGTATCTTGCATATCATGTGCCTTTTGAGTGCCAGTTCTTTGCATAGAGTTAAATGAATATAGAGTCTTCTAGGAAAATGCACTAATGTATTTGGATGTTTCCTTATCTATCTACAGTCCATTTATCCTATTCCCATAATGTAGCTTTTCACAAAGATTTTATCCCATTATGTCCTTTTTTTCTCATTCTAGTTTCAGTTCTGGTGACATTTCTTCTGGGAATCATTCCCTTAAGACCCTTTGACAAAGTCAAGTTCCCATAATATCTGTGGGCATATTTGTATCATGACAAATTCTTTGAATTTGGGGCATTTTCATATCAGAACCTCTAAAATCAAGTATAAGATTTGGCACCAAATAAGGCATATAATCAATATACATCAAAATGTTGAATCTGAAAATGATTATTTCCTCATTATTGTTTGTGGTCTAGATCACAAAGCACTTTCAAAAAGTCTTTCCTATTTTTGTGTACATATACATCCTTTCCATTTGTCTGTATTCACAAATATTTCTTCCATGGAATTTATCATTTTTCTACACTGTATTATCTTGATTCATAGACATATTTGTTTTTATGTATATTTGTTATAAATATACATAATATTATATTTACATTATATATATATATATACTACATTATAGGAAGGACTATTTAATTTCTCTCTGTATTCTGCTATTTTCCCGATCCTGGCTCAGAATTGAGAGCCTGATACACAGTCAATAAATGCTGACTGAGAATAGATGGTTAGCTAATGCATGCCATGTTTTTTTTTTTCTTTTTCAATAGATCCGGTAGTATGCATTAGTTATATTGGAACACTCAGCAATCATCTGAGTCAAATTAAACCTGATGAAATCTTTACATGTATCATCACAGAGAAGTATAGATGGTGGTAGTGGTAGTGGAAGAGTCAGCATGGTTCATTGGCAATGAAGTTTCCATTTACATTCGCATGACATAAATCGTTTTTCTACAAGTGTCATTTAATTGACCCTAACAGAAGCCCCTTGAAGCAAGCAAAGCAAGGGCCTTGGTTTATTACATTCATTTTCAACTTTTCTAACAAGTCCTTTCTTAATAACACATCCTTAATAAATAAAGACATCTTGCTAGACATCAGTGACACAGGGATAGAAATCTAGAAACTGTCCCTTCATGCATAATCGTATCTTAATAGTGAAAACTTTGTGTTGAAAAGATTGTGTTACTAATCTTGAATAACACAGAAAGTGCATAGAGAGAATTCAGCGTAATATTTTCCTGTCGCTTGAGACATAAAACTTAGAAGTAATGGATTCCTATGCTTGACTGCATTATTGTTTTCCCCAAATGATTATTTCACCTATCCAGAGGCAGATAACTAGTAAACAAAATATTTCCTGTAATGTGAACATGGAAAAGTGAAGATCAGAATTATATCAAGACAGAAGAAAGAGGTATCTTTATAAACTGAAATTTGATGATAGATTGCTATTATCATATGCTCTTCTAGATGATTTTGGAAATATATAATGAAAGGCAGTATCAAATTTGAGATTGTTTTGATGTTTAAGAAATGAATTTTAGACTTATTGTCAAGGGATATCATGAAGTAACAACTCCTATGTCTCAAAACAATGATTAAATAAAACAGTTCTTATTTGTATAAATATTTTTTATGTAAAATATGTTTCTTAATAATTTCTGAAAGGATTCATACCAATTAATATGTACTAGTGTAGCGTCTAAGGCACTTGACAGAAGGCTGGTGGTTCAAATCCACCAGCCACTCCTTCGAAGGAAGGTTGGGCAATCTACTTCCGTAGTAATACTGCCTCAGAAACCCAAGAAGGGTTTGCTTTGAGTTGGGTCCTACTTGACAGCACATAACAACAACAACAACATATATATTTTATATTGTATTACAAAGGCACATTTTATGTTATATTTAATATATATATTCTTCTTTCCATATTTGTTATTGCTGTTGCTCTGATGAAAAATAAAAAAGAATCAATTTCATGTAGATTCCTTCACCATAAAGTAGTGACAGAGGAAAAAAAAAATCACACATGGGTGTAAATTTGCTGTATAGAATCCAGAAATAGAATAAAGCATATGTGGATAATTGAAAAATGGTTGTATCAGACATAGTGAACATCTGTTGAGAGCACAGATGTTAACTGCTATTTAGAGAAGAAAACACATTTATTTATAGCAATTATTTCATACTGTTGGAAGACCACAAGTTGACAAGACACATTTGTTTTCTTTTACCTTTATTTTATTTTTTGTCAGCAGGTAATCCATGGAAATGTGCAAGCAATCCACTGTAGGGAAATGGCAGGCTCATCATTTAGAACTCTTTCTGTAACTGTGACATATGGATGATAAGATAAATCTAAGAGCAGTCAGTCTTGGCATTCTGTGTATGAATGCAAAAAAGGAGGAAATATGAAGGAGATATGAACAAAAATAATGGCAACAACAATAATAATAGTTAAAACTTGTAAAGTGCTTACTTTTGTTATAGATAACGTAACAAATCTTATTTTCACAGCATCCCTATGAGGTAAACATTATTTTCCCCTACTTTATAAATGTATAGATAGATAAGGTACCCGATGGAGCTGGGAATCAGCTCAGGCAGTCTAGTTTCCAGAGCCTGTGTTCTTAACCACTGACCTATAACTCAATGGGTGCATATGCATACGTGTATATGTCTAGAGGTTATATACAATGGGTATGATATATATGTGATTCTGCAAGCATGTATAAATCATACATAATTATGATATGCCATCCTTTACACATTTTCTATTTAGTGTATTTCCTAAAATATGGCATTAGACTATACATTATAACACATTAACTTATTCGGTCATTCATGCATTATTTGAATAATAGGAGACATATAATTGGGGAATGAATGTATTGGTAAATGAATGAATGAACCAATCAATCAGTCAACAGATGATATAAAGTAATAATAAGCATATGAGTAAATTAAAGAATGGATAAAGGAATTAGTTCATATTTTCAAAGATATTAAATATCAACTCTAGGCTGGATACTTAGCAAGTGAAAAAGGAGAGAGTCCTCTGAACTCATGAGGCTCACACTATAGAAGTTTTGAAAGACAATGTACAGAACTACCCAAGTCCTGAAGCACAATAAGAAATAGCTGAGGTGCAAAGGAGACACCTATCAATTCAAAGCAATGCTCAATTCTAGCTGCATATTAGAATCAAGTAGGAATTTTAAGGTTCAGTGTGATCTTCTGCTAGAAATCTCACTTCCATGCAGGAGGCCAGGCTTAATTCCCTGCCAATGTACCTCATAGGCAGTCACCATTCATCTATCATTGGAGGCTTGAATGTTTCTATGATATCAAACAGGTTTCAGCAGAGCTTCCAGACTAAGACTGACTCCAAAGAAAGGGCTGCTTATCAACTTCTGAAAATCAGTCAATGAAAACTCTATGGATCATAATGGTGTGACGCATAGCTGTTCATGATGATGGTGCAGGACTGGACATTCTGTTGTGCACAGGGGTCACTGGGAGGCAGGATCTGACTTGAAAGTATCTAACAAACAAGGAACCTTTTAAAAGTATAGAGTACCAGGATCACACACTAGACAAATGAATCCGAATCTTTGTGGGTGAAACCTGGGCGTGTGTGACTGTCTCAGATGATTCTAATGTACAACCACATTTGACCTCTGGTCAAGGGAAGGAGGTCTCTCGATCTCATCATGGAGTTGATATTGTTCTGGTTGAGGCTTGATAAGTCGAGTCTTTCTCGTGGTAAAAATATATAGGGATGTTGGAAGAATATGGGGAAAGGAGAGGAGGAGGAAGGATATGAAAAAGGAGGAAGAGTAGGGAGAGAATGGAGGGGTAGAGAGAGACTTTTTGGCAGAAGAATTTAAAGCTGCACCCTGCTTGTGAAGCCCTCTAAGCCCCAGGTCTTTTGTCTTACACGATCTGCTTCTGCCTTCTTGTCAAACAGGGATTAAAATACTCAACCAGGCTCATGGTGTTCAGGACTTATTTAGGGTAATGGCCTTTATCGATTGTGGTTCTCTCCCTGCAGGTCTCATAGGATGCTGCAACTTTGACTTCAGACTCATGCTTCTCTAAGTAGCCTCTAAATAGATTTTAAAATGCTCCATTTAAATTACTTAAAGTCTTACCTCAGCCACCCCATCAATTTCTAGAGAATGAGCTCTTGCCAACAATCAAGATTTTGTAGCACTTTGCAAGCCAAGTAAAAGCTACTGCTCCTTCCCTAAGCAGTTTACCTCAGAGAAGAAGGTGTGAGTAGATACTTAAAAATACATAAAATGCTATGATTTGGAATTGCATCTGGAAGTGCTGACTTTTCCCCTGATGCTAGAGCCATTAACTACTTTACTGAGCATTTCATAAAATTTTAGTCCAACAATACGGTGGCTATAACATTTTGTGTTCTTCATACTAAGAGATTCTGTCTTATTTTAAATATCATCTGAAGGGGTCATTAGGTATTTTGACTATTGGCTTTGTTGAATAATAATAACAGTGTCTAATGATTCTAACAATAGTTGACACTGTTGAGCACTTATGATGTGCTGTTGTTGTTATGTGCTGTCGAGTTGGACCCGACTCATAGCGACCTCTCCTTGGGTTTCCAACGCAGTATCACTATGGAAGTAGATTACCCCATCTTCCTTCTGAGGAGTGGCTGGTGGGTTTGAACCGCCAGCCTTCTAGTTAGCAGTCAAGTGCCTTAGGTGCTACGCTACCAGAGCTAGGTGATATTATTAGCACTTTTTAATGTATTAATTCATCAAATGTTCTCAACAACCCTATGAGAGAGGCATTGTATAATTTCCAATTTATAAATGAATAATTCATATCACAGAGAAGTTATGTAACTTGTTCCAGGACTCCAGGTTTATAAGGGGCAGAGCTGTGATATAAACCCTGGCAGACTTTTTCCTGACTCTATCCCTTGATATAGAATCAATGGATGCTTTTTGTTTCATTTTACATACTCTTAAGAGTACGACTAATTTTAAATCAAAAATAATATTTTACAAAGTGTTTACTGATGTACATGACATATAGTAAATAATGTATTAGCTATTGTGATAATTATAATATTTAAAAATATTTAATAAAGGGAAGATGAGATTAACATTTGAATAAAATGCGCTGATTTTTTAGTTCTACAACTATCATTGCTTTAATCGTCATGAAATTTCTGGTATGTTATCCATGAGCAAACTGATTCTATGGATACGGAATTGAGAACTCAGAGCAGTTAAGTCACACAACCAAGAAGAAATAGAACTGGAATTGTGACCAGGGTTAACTTGGGGTGTTTCCTAAGGAATAGCCCTCCTTCTGATAACTGACTGGCCAAGCCCCTCACTTAAACTAACATAGTTAAAAGAGTAAAACTTCATCGTGCAACGACTTTTTGCTGCATAATTCAAATATACTTTTAAGTCTACAACATACAGCATGAAAGTTTCACAAAATCATTACTAGGGAGTAGAGTAGCAATTAAAAGGATTAAGTCAAAATTAATTAGTTTAACTTCTAATGTTTACTCATGGTTACAAAAGGAACATGCAGCAAAATAAAATGATTCCAAAAATAAAAATAGAGGATGTTGATCACTCCCAACCCGGGTAATTCACTAACAGAATAAAATCAACAATTTTTAAGTCAAGATATATGCCTCAAAAGGGAACCCACTGACTGTCAAGGGTATATCATTCCCATTGGTGTTAGTTCCTCACTGATGTGGGATAGTGAAGGGCTCTTACAGAGCAACCAGAAACAATTCACTGAAAGAAGTGTGGTGGCCAGAGCTGAGGAACCATCTTCATTGCCACACTCTGGTGTCAGAGTGAAGACAGAAGCAATATGTCAGGATAGCATGGAGGCCACAGTTGCATATTTAGAGTCCTTATGTTTGACAAAGTAGGAAGAACTGTCCCCACCAGGTTTAGATAGATCATTGTACCCAAAGTTACAAAACAAATTAAATCCAAATAATCAGTTCAAACACTGGAATTTCAAATTTTCCCATCAAGAAAGCTCAAATACAGCACCCACTGTCTCACCAGATATCTCTTTACTTGATGGTACTGGGTTTGGTGATGCTTCACGAGTACAAATTGGTGAAAGTGAAGCCATGTTCCACCTAGGAAAATAAGAAGCATTACTTACAAGCCATATCTCATCAATAAATCCCTCTAAGATTTCAAAATGAAATACACATGGGATGAATATATATATATATAACTAGTTTAAGAAATTGGTGATTCTTTTTTATACATCTGATATGAACCTTGAACTGTGTAAATAACACTAAATAATAGCTCCTCCTTTTTAATACCTACAATCAACCAATATCATTATAGATGCATTATTATATTATCTCATTTAAACCCTACAACATTCTTATTTTTTCTAATTTGCAGCTAAAGAAATGGAGTTTCTGATAGCTTAAGTAGCTTCTTCAAGGTCACAGAGCTAGTGTTATACTTGTAATCTTGCCTAATTTCTGTGTTGCTGCCAGTTTTTTGAATCTCCCACAGAAATAAGACTGCAAAGAACTCCTAAAATTTGGAAAATAAAGATCATTTCCTTCTTTCCTTTCTTCTTGAGTGTTATTTCAAGAGGTTCAAGATCAACATTCTATTTTATTTTGTATCATGGACAACAAAGACATTTGTGGTTTACATGATGGGACACATTCCTCCGGGTTTCCCAGATGCAGGCCATGGTATACACAAGCTGAGTTACAATACATGTGAATTCATCATACCTCCTGGTCTAATCCTAGACATTTTTCTTCTGGTAAAAAGAGTATTTCCAACTGTGAGTGACTGAAAGGAGCATGATTCAGGATAGTCCTGAATTTCCTCAGATTTATTTGTTTGTCTACATTAAATGGCAAACATTGGTACTTAGTAAAATATGACTTGCAACCTGCTTCAAAATTGTGCCACAACAGGGTGTTATGCCACTTTAATAGCCAAATTTGGTTTATAATTAATGCTTGGTTTGTTGGTTGATTTTATCCAGTTTGTTATTTGTATATATATATATATATATATATATATATATATATATATACATATTCCCAGTTCTATTCCTGGATATTCTGATCAGTAAGTCAAGGATGACTTTCAAAAGTCTGTACCTGTTAAAATGTCCTTAAGTCATTCTGATGGACAATTAGGTTTTGGGGGAAAAAAATCTGGAATTAGCATAGTATTCATGACTACAAAGTGTTCCCAATGATTCCTTTCAACCATCTCATCTTATCTAGAAAAATGTGTCTTCTTCCATTACCAAAAAAAGGATAAAAAGTAGGGAATCAGATATTCAGGAATGTCATTTCAAACTTTCTCCTATAAAAGATGAGAGCAGTTACACAAAAATGGTTTGATCAATTTTAAAATGTCAGGACTTAACTCTCTCAGGATCCTTTACCACAGAACATTCATATTTCTTCTACTTCTCCTGATAATAATACTAAAAAAAAAAGTAAAATAAAATAAAAAAGACTATATCTCTAAAACCAACTCTCTTCAAGTCAATTCTGACTCATAGAAATCCCATAGGATTGAGTAGAACAGCCCCATATGGTTTTCAAAGCAGTAAGTCTTCATGGAAGCAGGCTGCCTCACGTTTCTCCTGCAGATCAACTGGTGGGTTTGAATCCCCAACTTTTTGGCAGGCAGCCAAATGCTTTAACCACTGTGCAATGAGAGCTATTTTAATTCATAATAAACCAAAAACACAAACCTACTGCTTTCAAGTTGATTCTGACTCATAGCAACCCCCACTGGGTTTCCAAGGTGGCAAATCTTTTTGGGAGTAGATTGCCTCTGGGCAACAGCTGGTGGTTTTGAACCACCAACCTTCTGGTTAACAGTCAAATGCCTTAGGCACTGTGCCACCAGAGCTCCTTTTTATCAATCCACAATAAACCAAAAAACAAACTCACAACTGTCATGTTGGTTCCGAAACATAGCGACCCACCTTGGGTTTCCGAGGCAGTGTCTCTATGGAAGTAGATTGCCCAACCTTCCTCCCTAGGAGTGGCTGGGGGTTTGAACTGCCAGCCTTCTGGTTAGCAGTCAAATGCCTTAGGCACTATGCCACCAGAAGTCAGTATTAATTCATGCCTAAGGGCCCCAGGAGAGATAACAGATACCTAGGTTTTTCTTCCTTTTTACTTCCACATTTGATTTTCTCATGTTCCATCAAGGTTTGCTAAATCTATTTAGTTCAGATTCCAGCCTCAGGCATCTCCAAGTGTGTTAGTTTAATACTTTGTCACCTCTTCTTTGCATTCTTCATGGACAATATATGGTTTTATATTAAGAAACCACAATAAAGTGTTTTCTGACAAGGAAAAAATTGATTCTGGAACCTCTATCAAATACACAAAATTGATTTTTCTCATTTTGCACTGAAATCACAGAATATTCTGTAAAGCATACCTGCAGGGTCTTCCCTTTGGGGATACTGTTGGGAAAGAAATGTTTACAGTATTTTTTCTTGCTGATGTTTCAGTCTGTGAGATACAAAAAATTATACAAATCAGGAGATTGTCATGAATCCTTTGTAGTCAAGGTTAGGAAGAGTGTACTAGAACAAGACCTGAGAAATCACACAGGGCTAACATCCCTGAGCTGCCCAATCTTAGATAAGTCACTTATACTTCCTCAGTCTCAATTACTTCTTCTGTAAAATGAGGATACTAATAATGTATTGTGGTTTATTGAGGGGGTTGATTGAATATTGTTAAAAATATAATTTTCTAATAGTAAATAACAAGTTTATTATACAAACATAGAATGAAAATAGGTCAGAGATATGTCAGAATTTTTTTTTTTTCACCATTAATATGGAAACTAGAAGATATGAAAGGTAATTCCAAGAACATTTGAACAACTGGGTATTCACATGTGGTTTGTTTTAAGAAAGTATGTCACAGTACAAAACTTAGGTTAGAGACAAAAATGGTTCATGTCATAAGGACAAGGAAATATAACCTTTAGGTTACCTCTTCTAATTGATATATATTTATCAGGTTGCATGTAGCTCCACAAAATTTGGCCTCTAAACAAGTAGCAAAGACAGAGGCAGATATCTTATCCAAGAGCAGTGTTTCTCAAAATGTAAGCCCAGGACACTTGAGGTCCCAATTTCCTTTCATATCAAAAGTACATCACAACTACTTTTATACTAATAATGCTAAGGTGTTATTTACCTTTTTCATTTTCATTCCTCACAAACAGAATTTTCAAGAGACTATGTAAGTGTGATATAGTAACAGATTGAAAGTAAGAACAGATAGGAGAATCCAGCTGTCTTGTCCTAAGCCAGATATTAATGAGATTTTTAAAAACATAAACCAGTGCTATTTTTCTCACTAATTTTACATGTTTGGGAAAATATATTTCATTTGAAAATATGCCATATATGGTAGTGTGCAAAGGGTTTATTATAATTATATAAAATCATATTTACAAATTTCATCAGTTTAAACTCCCAGCACAGTAAAAAATCATAGATATAGTCCACCATATGCTCCTTGGACTTTTCAACATTTCTTTTTCAAGAGTATAAAGGGGTTCTGAGACCACAGAGAATTGATTTTCTAATAAATTATGTAATTTTGGTTAGGCCTATTAACTAACACCCAGTGTGACAATGAAAGAACGTGTTTTACTATATTGTGTCTGGTTGTGGACAATATTCCTTTATAGAGAAAATGGTATAACAAAGGTAGAAGCTCACTATTGTTTCCCTTCTAACTCTCCTTTTACCTATTCTCAGTGGAAGAGTCTAATTACAAATTTGCCATTATTATGAGTCTAGAACAGGCTTATATAAGAAAAGGTCTTTCCTTGGTTAGAAAAATCCAAGCCTCTCACAGTTTTCGTGGGCCAGGTACTAAATCCCATACATCAGAAGAGAGTAGACATTATGAATATAAGATGCATTAGTCCCAGGCCTGGATTAAGGAGTTTAGCAACATTTCCAAGCAAACATGACACCAATCTGTCATTTCTGGTTTAAATCTTTGAGCAGCTTCCTATTGCCCAAGGTCCACCATAATCTGCCCTTCTTTACCTCCTGGTATCTCAGAGTCAGTCATACTCCCTCTAAAATCTTTACTGACATCTCAGACTAGGTTATATCTTTCAGTTATCCAGTCTTATAGCATGTAGGACTTTGTAGCTCAAAGAGAAATTGCATTTTATTAAATATTTGTGTAAATATTTGCTTCATAACTCTTCTGAATTTCATCAGTACTTTCAATGAGAGCAAAAAAAAATCAAAACCTCTTTTCTTCACTACTGTAGCCTTTGATTTTTGTACAGTGCCTGACCAAGAGATGGTGATAAGGATTGGTTGAAAGTATAAAATTCCCTGAGAATACAATGGAAGAAGCAGTCAACACAATATAGTGACTGGGTGAGAAAACAGGTACCAGTTGCTGAGTCTATTCCAAGTCATGATGCCCCCATGTGAGTCAGACAGAGCTGTGCTCTGTAGGATTTTCTGTCTTTCTTATGTATTCATTTATTTTGAACATTATTTTGGTATTTGTATGAAAGTTTACAGAGAAAATTAGTTTTCATTTCAACAATTTATACACCTTTTGTTCTGTGACGTGAGTTGCAATCCCTCAGTGTAACGACACTCTTCTCACCATCTCCCCATTTCCGTTTGTCCTTCTTTCCTGCCACTTCCTGCCTTCTCAACTTTGCTTTGGGGAAAATGTTGACCTTTTCATCTCATATGGTGGATCATTTTTCAATGGCTGATTTTTCAATAGTAGGTTGTCGGATCTTTCTTCTGAGGTATTTCTGGCTGGGCTCAAACCTCTAACCTTTTGGAGAGCAGTCAAGCATGGTAACCATTTGCACCATCTAGGGACTCCTGAGAAAATAGGTGAGGGATATCTATATCTATATGTATGTATGTATGTATGTATCTATCTATCTACCTATCTATACCAAATCCCTTGCTATTGAGCCAATTCTGACTCATAGAGACCCTATAGGACAGAGTAGAAGTGTGACATAGGGTTTCCAAGTCTATAAATCTTTATGGACGCAGACTGCCTCAACTTTCTCCTGTGGAGTGCCTGGTGGGTTTGAACTGCTGACCTTTTGGTTAGCAGTGCAAAAAAGAAATTCTGTGACTACTGTGGTATTTGATACAGGAAAGAGGAAAGGAACATAAAGTTATATTTAATTAATCTGAAGTCATTTATTTATTCCATTAATTAATTTATTTGATCAATCATTAAGTATTTATAGTGGCTGTTTCATGTGAGAGATTTACTAAGTAGTCTTATAAGTTAAAGTAAAAACTCTTCCCAATTAGTGTTGATATTCTAGTTAGGGATAAAAAACATAATCATGGTTCAATAAGATAGCAACTACAAAGTAAAATACAAAGCAAGACATTGACATTCTAGTCTAGACTTTATATAAATCTGAGAAAAAGCATATGTAATGCAGGTATTAGTTCTCCTAAGGGATATGATGTCTTTTTAAATTGATAGACATAATATTCTAGTTAAAAAAAAAAAAAAAGGCATAAAATTGGTGCTCAGGAAATTTTCCCACTCTCAAATTTTGGAATGAACAAATAAAATCTTAAAGAAGGATCAGGGTTAAAGTAAAGAAAATTTCTTGCTATAGTCATCATACTCGTCATTGCCATTGTCTTTACCACCATCATTACCAATGTCACAGGAGATTAATTGAATCTTACAAATGTGCTTGAGGCCAAGTATTGAATTATACATAAAGCATCTCAAATTATATTCACAGTTCTTCTATATAGGCATACATTCCCATTTTCAGATGAGAAAGCTGATGTTGAGGAATTTCAAGTTACTTCCTCAAGGTTGACAGCTAGTAAAATTTGCAGCCTGTAAGGAAACAGAGGTTTGTCCTATAGCAATACTTGTTCTATTTCCACTAAAGCCTTTTAAGGAAAAAGAAAAAAGAGCTAATGTAGCCCAAATAGTCGAGGTGATTGTTTTTTTTTTAAAAAAAAAAAGCTACAAAGAACTCTGGTGGCATAGTTCCTAAGGTATTTGACCGCTAACCAGAAGGCTGGTGGTTCAAACCCACTAGCCACTCCTAGGGAGGAAGCTTGGGCAATCTACTTCTATAGTGATACTGCCTTGGAAACCTAAGGTGGGGTGGCTATGAGTCAGATATGACTCTATAGCAGTGTGTTTTGCATGTAAATGAAGGAATGTATTTAGAGCAAGGTAAAGTGTAGGTATTGTCCTCAGGTGAGATTCTATCATTCTTATGATATTCAGTTTTCAGTATTATCAGGACATTATAATTAAAAAATGTTAAATTTAAGCATATGTGTATGAATATGTGACGATTCTTTGAAAAAATATATATATATATTTATATTTCAGATATAGATCGGGATTCTGACCATTTGAAGAGGTAACTGAATTTGTAGTTCAACTTTTTTTTCCAACATGACAATCCAGTAGTCTGAAAAAAGAACATTTCTTTACTAGACATTAAAAATATATAATGTAATTTTCTACCTTGGGACTTTACACAATGCACATGAGCATTAGAGGTTATTCTTAATTATCATATCTTTTTAATGAGATATGTGAAACACAAATTTTAAAATGTGATCATACTCTAACCTATAAGAGACATAAATACACTTCTTTATCATATTAATGTGGTAATGATTTATATTTTATCTATTAAAGTATACATAAAATATAGAGAGTTAAAATAAATTCCTTTATGTTCAGTCACTAAATCCTCTTATACATGTCATTAAAATTAAGTATGGAAGGAAATATGTAACTATATCAGCAATTGAGGTCAATTAGGGACCCATTATGAGTGAACAGTGAAATTGATTTGCAACTGTATCTTTTTGGCCCTCAATTTTCTAATGTTAATAACAAAATCTTAAATCTGACAAGGAGAGTCATTAAAGTACTTCACAGGGAGAGTTATTCATTATTTCAAAAGTGTATTATCTGAAACTTATTCCCTTCTGCTGCTAAGATTTGTCATGTCCAAGAGATTAATGATGTTGAATATAAACTACTTGGCTGACATCAGTTACCATGATCCACATTCTTAGTAGATTTATGTGCCTTAGTGTTGTTCTTTTATTCCTTAGAAAAGTTCTCCTAAGAGCAGAGTATCACTTTTAGAAGATTGGTGTAATATATTGTGTATGCTGTTTCTTATGGATAGGAATTAGTCCAATGGACTACATGGTGACATTAGTTCTTATCTTGGCCTGGGTTCTCTAAAACCAG
>NW_006922100.1:994161-997319 GCF_000298275.1 Orycteropus afer afer | reverse complement strand
AGAGAGAGAGAGAGAGAGAGAAGGGGAAGATTTACTTCAAGGAAATGAAATTGTGGGGCCCGGCATATTTCTAATTCATGAGTCTGGTGGCAGGCTGGAGACCTTTGTTGGCTTACAGGGTTATTGAGGCTGGTAAATCCAATATTGAGGTGGCAGGCTGAAGGCTCCTGCAGGCTGATGTCCCAAAAACTGGAAGACAAGGCAAGAAAAGAGTGCAGGACTGATAGAGAAAAATAAATTGCCAGAACATCCATTTACATATTGGAGGTAGGCCCCACCCCAAAGGAAAATCTTTTTTTTTAACTGATTAGCTGCTCATATCAGTTCACAGAACGGAAAGTGAATACATTATATTACCTTATCAAAGAGCACCTAGTTAAGTATCTGTCAAACCATTGAGAAGCACAGCCTAGCCAAGCTGACACAATAAGCATCACAGTTCTCAGAGGGATTGAATAAATTACTAATGCATATGCATACACAATGTAACTAACATGCAGTTCAGGGTAGGTAATAAACAGAGGATAAAATGGTTACGGAGATAGCCCAAGAAGGGCATGTAGAGGGCTTTGAGACATCATGACATTTTCAATTAACTTGCAAGATACAGACTCTATGTACTCAAAATCTATACTGTGATTAAGGTTGTGACTATGGTATAGGCATGCCCACCAACTCCCAAAATACCAATGTTTTAGCTTTCCATTTCTGTTATCACAAACTTAACATCTTAAAACAACACCTACTTATTATCTTACAGCTCTGTATACCAGAAGTGCAGCACATTGTGACTAGTTTCCCTGTTCAGGGTCTCAAAAGGCTGAAATTAAAGTTTAATCGGGCTACAATTCTCATCGGGGCTTGGAGTCTTCTTCCAAGCCCACTGTTAATTGTCAGAATTCAGTGCATATTTGCACTTTCCACGTGACTCCTCCATCTTCAAGCCAGCAATCTTGCAAGAGTGCTTCTCATGCTTCCAATCTCTCTGACTTCTCTGCCTTCCTCTTTCAAAGCTCATTGGTCTCACCCGGGTAATCCTTGACCATTTTAAGGCCATGTGCTTATTAAATGTAGTATTATGTAATAATTAGATCGAAGTGACATCTGGGAGCTGAGATCATGGGAAGCAAAATTTTGCCTTCCATAATCAGAAACTAGAAGGCAATACTGAGAACTTGAGAGAAGTAATTTTAGAGAACATGAAACTTTAATTTCACACAGTGAGAGGTAATTTCACAATTCGTTAAGACACAGTGTTGTCCTTAATGAAAATAGTTAGAGAGTTCCAAATGTTTGCATAAAATTGTGAATGACAGATTTGTACTGTTTGGGTTAAATTGGCTGGAGGGCAACATTTGGAGGGCATTTATAATATTTGAGACTGTTGTTCCTTCAGATACCTGAGTAGAAGTTGGAAGGTTTGTAAGTATGAGAGATGTGGTAAAGATTAGTCTCTTACGTAGTATATATTCTGTGTACTCAAATGTTTGAAAACAGCAATAGTGCTAATTCTTTACTTCATGCAGCTTATACCTATACCATTAAAAAATAATTGAAAGACTGAATCTCTTCATGCATGCAACACCTTTTTTTCCTTGAACAGTAGAAAAGGCTGTGATGCCAGGTTATAGGTTCACCTGTATTTTATTCAACCTGACAAATGCAGATGAGTAAAAGAATCTCTGAATTTTGATTAAACTGTAAATGTCTTTGATTTATTGTTATTATAAATTGAGATTGCTGACAATGTATTTAGCACTAGCTAAGACACAGAGACATAACTTCTGCCAGAGGGTTTTTAAATCCACATTGTATTAAATTCATGCTGTGTGAAAAGTAATTAATCTCAACCTGATCAAATTTTTGTTTCATTAAAATTGTATTTATAGTACTACAAAGAGGTACTTACTTTAAAGTAAAACATTTAAGTGTGCTTTATTAAAACATACTGCAAGTAACGACTGATTTCCTCCCCCGGAGGAAACATCCATTCCACAGACTGCAATCTTAATTCTAGTCATTTTTGAAAGTGTTTGCCTGTAGGAACAGAAAACCCTGGTGAGTTTGGATCATTTAGGTAAAATCACCCCAACCAGAAAAATCTATGAAAAATTCTCATTATCATAATGAGGGGTTCATATATTTAGAAAGAAAACATACTTAGAATGCACTCTGCACCAGGTACTAAACTACCTGCTGTCTATATTTTAATGCATCATAAACATGCCATAAAGTACAAATAGTTTTATTTCCCTATATGTAGAAATGTAGACTACCTAAAGAGTAAAACAATTAAGATCTGCAAATCTTGCAACAGTTAACTCTATTACAAGATCATAATTTTTCATTTAAATTAATTGAAGTATTAATTATGTTATTGCCACTTTGCTAGACAAAATGGTGTTCTGTCTCACACATTAACTCCTTTGGTCTAAATAAAAATTCTTAAATGAAGACAACCCCAAATAGTAGGATTCCTGTATTGGTGTGATTTGTTTTTGTCAGAGACTATCAGAAAATTCAGAGCCTTAAGACAAAAGTCAGTTACTGTGCTTTCTATTCTGCTGATTGACAATTTGGCCTGGGCTAAACTGTAAAATGTTTCTGGTCTGAGGGGGCTCACTCATGCATCTGTGGGCAGCTAGTCTGGGTGTTGCCTGATCTAAGATGGCCTCGGTTCTTACAACTGGATACATAAACTTCACTTCTTCATGTAAGGGCTGCCAAATCACATTGCAGTTGGTGTGGATACTGAGAGGGCAGAAATTGAGGCCATTTTTGCAAACATACTATCGTAATACATGGCCTACTTAGGATCAAATTGAATGTTACTTATTCAGATCATAAATAGCAGACTCATAATTTAACACTAGGTTCCCCGTTTCAAATTCATTTTCTTCTAAGAAAAGCACCACATTTTAGCAGTATTCCTCTAAATCTCCTTTCTCTTTAAGAATGAATATTACTTTTTTTTTTTCCTGTGGAAGTTAAAAAAAGTTTTAGTGGCTCATAAAAGTTTTAAGGTTCATATATTGTTTGCTTTCTTACTTCAATAAGTGTTTATTTTGGGCATTCTATGTAAACAATGTGAAACAAGCTCTGGTAGCATAGTGGCTAAGACACTTGCCTGCTAACCAGACGGCTGGCGGTTCAAATCC
>NW_006922100.1:981408-993181 GCF_000298275.1 Orycteropus afer afer | reverse complement strand
TTTTTTCCCCTGGTGGTGCAGTGAATAAGGCACTTGACTGCTAACTGGAAGGTCAGCGGTTCAAACACACCAGCTGCTCTGTGGAAGGAAGACAGGGAGATCTACTTTGGTAAAGATTTACAGCCTCAGAAACCCAATGAGGGTCACTATGAGTTGGAAAGGACTTGATGGCAGTGAGTTTGGATATATAGATATATATATCTCCTCAGGTGCAGAGGGAGCTAATATTTTCATCCCTTATTTTGATATTACCTGAGCTTCCAACCTCTCTCTGGCTTATATACCTCCTAGCTGTGTTCTAATGATTTTGTTTGATGTATTACGAGATTCTCAGGATATTTCAGTGATTTGCTGTCAGTTTTCTTTTATCTCTTTTACATGACATAGTGCCTAAGACATTTGGCTGCTAACGTAAGGTTGGCAGTTCAAACCCACAAGTCACTCCAGTAGAAAGAAGACTGGGCAATCTACTTCCATAAAACTCTACTGCCTCAGAAACCCAAAGCAGGTCGCTATGAGTCAGAATTGACTCTATAGGAATGAGTTTGGTTTATTTTTTTCTTTTACATGGCTTTGTTTTTTTATTTTGTTTTATTTTTGATTTGTTTTTCCTTTTATTTTCTGCCAAATTCTTTGACATTAAAATTAGATCGTTCTAACAACAATGTTTATCTTGAAATAACCAATTTTCTGTGCAGTTGTTGATAGTGACATTGTAGAGATGTAAGCACAAGCTATAGGGAAGTTAACTTAGATAACATATAATTTTAAAATCTGACAATTAGTGAGAACTGAGAATATTATGCATTTTAGGGAGGAAGGGGCAGGACAGTGATAGAATTCACAATTTTTAAGGAAGAGGAACTTGGGAATGCCAATTCAACTAAAGTTATGTGCTGCATAATGCCCATTTGGGCAACATTCAAGTGCATGTTCATCCATGATCCCATAATCCTGATCAGAGAGTAGGATGAAGCAGATTTAACTTGATATAACAAATGCAATATCTTCTCACACATAACATGTGAATTTTATGTCTGTTCTATACTAAGCTATTGTGTTGCCAGGTATGTAATGGTATACTACATTAATAACCTAGAATACATATATCACAACTGTCATAATAAACATCTATGCTACTGGTGTATGTAAGTACTGCACTGTCTATCATTATTTTGATATGAACTTTCCCTACTTTCAAATAAAAACTTTACCATAAAAATATGCTTAAACTCATAGGTAGCGGCATCCAATCTCATGTATCATGTGTCCTGAGTGTTGTAGTTGAAAGTATTACTGCGAAGTGTACCATGGCTCCCAAATGCAGCAAAACTAATGCTAGTGATAGCAGCAGCAAGAGGCAAAGGAGAAGCATAGATTTGGAAATGAAGCAAAAGTTTATTAAAAAACATGAAGATGGAACATCAGTGAATGATATTACTCACAATGTTCAAATCACATGATATCCTATTTCATAACAAGTATCACGGATATTAAGCAACACATACCTGTATATAGAATACAATAGCTATCTTGGGGACTACTTTTTTGTTTTTTACCAAAAAAACAAACTCACTGCCGTCGAGTCAGATCCTACTCATAATGACCTCTCCTTGGGTTTCTGAGGTGGTATCACTATGAAAGTGGATTGTCCAGGCTTCCTTCTGAGGAGTGGCTGGTGGGTTTGAACTGCCAGCCTTCTGGTTAGCAGTCAAATGCCTTAGGCACTACACCACCAGAGCAAAGTTTTAATTCTTTCATAATTATTCTGATAGCATTTCTTTTGGAATTACCATGTCTATCCTATGTCAAATCACAAGAAGATCTTGGCAGTAAGTTGAGGAAAATGGTCTAGTTTTCTGGGAGAAAAAATTGGATTTAAAGAAGCTGAGTGTTAAAATATGTATGTAATGAATACTAAGGTATGAAGCAGGGAGCCCAGTGGCAGAGAGACATTTGAAAGGGAAAATGAAATGACAATTTATTGTATGCCAAGTGAATGTCAATATCAATAGCCACTTTTGCAAATATCACATTTGATCTTTTTTTTTTAATTTTTATTGTGATTTGGGTGAAAGTTTACAGAGCAAATTCATTTTCCATACAGCAGTTCATATACAGTGTCTCATGATATTGACTGCAATTTCCTACAATGCAACAGTTCTCTTTCCACTTCCTCCCCATAGTTACCTCTCACCCATGTCTTTCCCTCCTAAATAATCCACCCCGCCCCATCTCCCTGTGCATACATACACAGCCTTTCTATTCTCCCATGATCGATCCCTTCAAGGAGTGTATCCGCTTAATGTAAATGTTCAGCTCATAAGCCTGTCTTTTGTTTGGTTAGAAACCACAGGAGTGGGTTCAATTCCATATCTGAAGGGCAGCTAGGGGCCATAGGGTCAGGGGATTTACCATGCTTCTTTAGAACAGCAAACCTGGTCCCTATTTCTCTATAATTTTGAGTTGTGTCCCACATTGTTCTCCTACTCTATCCAGGATCTCCTACAATCACATTTCATCTTAAAAAAAAAAAAAAAAAAAATGAAGTGCAAAAAGAGTTTCCATTGCCAACTATAAAGGAGTAGCTTCTACCAGACCGACAGCCTTGTGAAGAAAACAGTAATAGCTTAATAAAATTCAAAATATAGTCACTATAATTTGAAGGCTCATGACTCTGTAGAGAAAGCAAATGTAGTGAGATTATGTGATATTCTCTGCTCTCATGACTTCAATACATTTACATATCCATGGCCAGTACAAGACTTAGAGAATGACCAAAAATGATGGTTCATAGTGTTCAGCATTCTCATGGGCAAGGCAGACAAAATATGGAGTTTAGGACCAACAAATCAGTAGAAGTTAAGAGAAAAGATACTACATAAATAACCAGGAAGTAAGCTTTAAATTCTTTACTTATTTTACCCTAAAGGTATTTTCTTACTCTTAAACTGCATGTAGGAGCTCTGGTGTTATAGTGCCTGAGGCAGTTGACTACTAACTAGAAAGCTGGAGATTCAAACCTACCAGCCATTCCTCAGAAGGAAGGTTGGACAATCTATTTCTGTAGTGATGCTACCTTGGAAACCCAAGGAGGGGTCACTATGAGTTGGGTCTGACTTGATGGCACATAACAACAACAAGAACAAGGTGCATGTTGTCAGGGGATGAAAAGTCAAGAAGAAAATATTAGATAAGAGGCTAAGAAACTAAGTATTGGTTTTGGTGATCTCACCATTAGTTTGTAATAGGTCATAGACACAAGTTTTTACCCCTAAATCAATGAGCAAAAGAATAATAATTGATTACATAAGAGCAATATGTTAAAGGAAAAAATTATAAATAATAAAATAGATAATTTCAAAGTATGCAATAAATGCTGGATAAAGCAACAAAAAAAGACGAAAAATAGAAAATGTACAAGATGTCTTATTTACATTCTTCTATAATAATAACAAGTGTCTAAGGCATTTGACTGCTAACCAGAAGGCTGGGTTCAAACAACCAGCCATTCCTTGGAAGGAAGGTTGAGCAATCTACTTCCGTAGTGATACTGCCTCAGAAACCCAAGGAGGGATCTCTATGAGTTGGGGCCGACTCCATGACAGTGAGTTAGTGTTTTTTTTTTTTTTTTTTCTGTATTAACAGCACGTGAATTAAATAACCAGCATCTCAACTCAAAAGCATCAATTCTGCTTCATTCTTCCTTATTCATTGTCAAGATCTCACATGCATATGAGGTGATTAAAGATATCATGGCCTGTGTCAGCTGCACACTAGTCCTCAAGGAGACATCTTTGCTCTTCAGCATGTGAAAGAGGTCTTTTGCAGCCAACTTGCCCAGTGCTACACGTCATCTGATGTCCTGACTGCTGCTTCCATTGGTGTCAATTGTAGAACCAAGCAACGTGAAGTCTTTGACAACTTCAATCTTTTCTCCATTTATCATGATGATGTTTATAGGTCCAGTTGTGAAGATTTTTACTTTCTTTATATTGAGATGTAATCTATACTGAAGATTGTAGTCTTCGATCTTCATCAGTAAGTGCTTCAAGTCATCCTTACGTTCAGCAAGCAAAATTGTTTCATCAGCATATCACAGGTTGTTAATGATTCTTCCTCCAATCTTAATCTCACATGTTACTTCATAGAGTCTAGCTTCTCAGATTATTTGGTCAGCATATAGATTGAATAAGTATGGTGAAAGGACACAACCCTGATGCAATCCTTTCCTGACTCTAAATCATGCAGGATCCTCTTGTTCCATTCAAACGACAACCTCCTGGTCTATATACAGGTTCCTCATGAGTACAAGTAGGTGTTCTGAAATTCCCATTCTTTCAATGTTTTCCACAATTTGTTATGATCCACACAATGAAATGCTTTGCATAGTCAACAAAATACAAATAAACATCTTTCTGGAATTCTTTGCTTTAAGCCAGGATCCATCTGAGATCAGCAATGATAACCCTTGTTCCATGTCTTCTTCTCAATCCAGCTTGCACCTCTGAAAATTCTCTGTCAATATACTGCTGCAACCATTTTTGAAATTGTCTTCAGTAAGATTTTACTTGCATACATTATTAATGATATTGTTTGATAACTTCCACATTCTGTGGGATCACCTTTCTTTAAAATTGGTACAGATATTGATCTCTTCCAGCCAGTTGGCCAGGTAGTTGTTTTCCAAATCTCTTGGCATAACCGAGTGAGTGCCTCCAATGGGGCATCCATTTGTTGAAACATCTCAATCAGTATTCTGTCAATTCCTGGAGCTTTGTTCTTCGGCAATCCCTGCAGTGCAACTTTGACTTCTTCCTTCAGTATCATTGGTTCTTGATTATATGCCACTTCCTTAAATGGACGAAGATCTACCAGTTCTTTTTGATACAGTGACTCTGTGTTTTCCTTCCACCTTCTTTTGATGTTTCCTGCATCATTCAATATTTTCCCCACAGAATCTTTCTATATTGCAACTTGAGGCTTAAATTATTTCCTCAGTTCTTTCAGCTTGAGAAATGCTGAGTGAATTCTTCCCTTTTGGTTTTCAGACTCCAAGTCTTTGCACATTTCATTATAGTAATTGGCTTTAGCTGCTTGAGCTGCTCTCTGAAATCTTCTGTTCAGCTCTTTTACTCTTTTATCTTGTCAATTCTTCCATTTGTTTTGGCTGCTCTCTGCTCAAGGGCAAGCTTCTGAGTCTCTTCGGTCATCAATGTTGGTCTTTTCTTTTTTTCCTGTCTTTTTTAATGACCTCTTGCTTTCTTCATGGATGATGTTCTTGATGTCATCCTGTAATTCTTCTGATTTTCGATCATTCATGTTCAATGCATTGAATCTATTATCTCAGTGGTCTCTAAATTCAAGAGGTATATATACAAGGTCATATTTTGGCCCTTGTGGACTTATTTTAATTGTCTTTAACTTCAAGTTGAACTTGCATATGAGCAGTTGATAGTATGTTCCACAATCAGCTCCCAGCCTTGTTTTGGCTGAAGATATTGAGCTTTTCCATCTCCTCTTACCATAGATGTAGTCAGTCTGATTCCTGTGTACTCCATCTGGCAAAGTCCACGTGTATTGCCATCATTTGTTTTGTTGAAAAAAGGTATTTGCAATGAATAAGTCATTGGTCTTGCAAAATTCTATCATGATTTCCAGCTTTATTTCTGTCACCAAGCCCAAGTTTTCCTATTACTGGTGATTCTTCTTTGTTTCTAACTTTTGAAGTTCAGTCACCAGTGATAATTCACACATCCTGATTGCATGTTCAGTCAATTTCAGACTGAAGAAGTTGATAAAAATCTTCAATATCATCATATTTGCCTTTGTTGGTTGATGTGTAAATATGAAAATTAGTAGAATTAAGTGGTCTTCCTTGTAGGTGTATGGATATTATCCTATCACTGACAGCATTATACTTCAGTACAGATCTTGAAACATCCTTTATAATGATGAATTCCATGCCATTCTTCTTCAAATTGTCATTCCTGGCACAGTATATCATATGATTTTCTGATTCAAAATGGCCAAAATCAGTCCATTTCAGCTCACTAATGTCTAAGATATCAACCTTTATGCATTCCATTCCATTTTTGACAACTTTTCAATTTTCCTAGATTCATATTCATACATTCCATGTTCCAATTACTAATGGATGTTTGCAGCTGTTTCTACTCAATTTGTGTCATGCTACATCAGCAAATGGAGGTCTCAAAAGTGTTACTTTATCCATGTCAGTATTGTTGGTTTTACTCTGATGATGCAGCTCTTTCCCAGATGTGTTTTGAGAGCCTTCCGACCTAAGGGGCTCGTCCTCTTGCACTGTATCGGACAATGTTTCCACGCTATTCCTAAAGTTGCCTAGTGATGTGTCAGACAGTGTTTCTCTGCTTTTCATAAAGTTTTCTCTGGCCAATTCTTTGAGAAGTGGATGGCCTCTTCCTTCTTCCTAGTCTGTCTCAGTCTGCAAGCCATGCTGAAACCTGTGTACCACGTGCAACCAGGCTGGCATTTGAAATACCAATGGCACAACCTCAAGCCTCACAGCAACATGCAAGCCACCATAATATGAAAAACTGACAGACAAGTCTGTTTCCCTTAGCTAAGACTAAGTAAACTCTTACTGCTGTTGCGTTGCATCCAACTCATAGAGACCCCTCCCTGGGTTTCTGAAGCAGTATCACGATGGTAGTAGATTGCCCAACCTTCCTTCTGAGGAGTAGCTGGTGAGTTTGAACCTCCAGCTTTCTGGTTAACAGTCAAATGCCTTAGGCACTACACCACCAGAGCTCCTAAGTAGGCTAAAGGAAACACGTATTATTAGATGCAAAGAGGGATATTTCTAAATTGCTGAAGTATCATACCACAAGGAAAGGTATAATAATTCTGAATGTGCATGTGCCTCATACTATAGGACAAAAATATGTAAATTAAAACTGATGAAACTTAAGGGAGAAATAGATAAATCAATAATCACATAATTAGAGTACAAGATTTAAATATATTTTGCTCAATAACTGATCACATTAATATATGAAAAAATATGGATGTGAAAATTTTGAAAAATTTGATTAACATAGTTAACCCAATTTACTTATATACCAAGTACTACAGCTAATAATGCAGAATACACAGTCTTTCAAAATTCAAATGAAACATTTACTAAAATATCCAAAGAATAGGCTTTTAGGCAATTGAATACACATTCACAATAAAAACAGGTAACTAGGAATAAGAGTAGAATTCAATACTCTAATAACATACTTCCACTCAAAAATCTACAGGCTACATTCTGCTTAATGTTAAAATAGTAAAAGCTTTCCTATGAGAAAAAAAAAAAAAAGACAAAAAGTTCAAATAATACTATTTCTTCTAATATTTTGCTCCATCACCAGTGAAAAAATGCCTATACGTGTTCAAATAAATAAATAAGTGGTAATAGGATTAAAATAAAGGAATAAGAATATTATTTTCTATTCCTGAAAGCATACATTGAAAAGTAAAATATTTACAAAAATATATAATTAAAATGTAAAAGGATTGTTGTTATAAGACAGACATGTTGAAGAAATTAAACTGAGAGAAAGCTCTACAGAAAAATGTTAAAGATCCTTAACATAATGGGACCCAATGAATGATTTTACAAGGAGAAGTAACCTAATCATATTTATTTTTCAGAAAAATTATACTGGTTGTGATGTGCAGAAGAAATTAGGTCGAGGAGTGAAGGAGGGCTATTCTGGAAACTTGGTCATCACTAGTATACCAAGGAAAGCTAATGGCTTTGGAATTTATGTAAATGTTCATTGGGGAAATTATAATATCAAATTTAAATTTAAAAAGAGTTAAGTATCCTAGCACCTCTGCTGAGGAAGATAGAGTTAAAAAAATGATTTCTTTGCAAAATTTGGGGGGGCTGATATTTATGGTAAGCTATATAATATTCTCACTTTCCAAAATAAGCAGTGCAGTGTTTATAGAGAAGGCATTTGAGTGTATCTTGGAATGGCAGATGTGAAAATGAAATGCTAGAATAAAAGGCATCAGTATTGGGGAGATGTCTCTTTTCTAAATGCAACTTACTTCTATGTTGAAAATTTCCTGGTGCATTTGCACACTCATTCAATAAATGGTTAGTGCTCATTCTGTGTTGGTAACCAGGGCAAGGATAATAATTTCTGTGTAAAAGAAACACAATGTTTGCTTAGCAAAAATTATAACACAATGGATAATTTCAGTGAGCATCACAGAGCAATGTACTGTGGGATCCAAAGGACATGGAACTAACTGTTTTACAAGTTGAGAAAGATTTCAGTGAGATGCCAAAAAATAGGGTCATGGAGGATGAAGAGTAGCTTTCTAGGTTGAAGAGGAAAGAAAGGGCATTCTAGGTCCGTGTGATGGCACAGAGTAGTAAATGAGAATAGCAAGTTTGAAAAAGGATAAGGAGTTTGGTGTTCAGGTAGAATTTGGGGTCAGATGGAAAAGGGCTTTTGTGCTTTATAAAGGAGTTTGAACTTTATAAAAATTAAATGAGACATGATGATGGCATAATCATGTTTTTTGGTAAATGTTTTTTGGTTATGCTGATGAGGCACGATTAGAAGGTAGACACAATTGTAATGGAAATGGTCTAAAAACTGTCAGAGAGTCAAACTTGGAGCCTGAAAGGGTCTAAACCCAGGTATAGCAGTAGCATAAAGGGAACACTCAGATTGGAAGTCTATTTCTGATACAAAATTGACAGGAGATGTGATTTATAAGGATCTATGTAGTCTATAATCCCTCATATCTGTAAAAATGGGTTCAGTAGTCTGAATGGGAAGACTTGAGTTGCATCCACAACTCCAGAACTTCAGTTGTATTTGATTATGGATGTCAGACTTTTTGATCTGTTTTGTTTGGGAATTTCACAAACCTACTTGGTCATTCCCCACTTTTTCTCTATGATCATTTTAAAAAAGGGAAATTCTATATATATTAAAAAAAAAGATTTTATAAAATGGTAGAAGAATTTAGAACAGCTAAAAGAAAGAGGCTTAAAGACCTAGAGCAGCAGGAATTTATAAATGGAAATTCATGGTAGGCAAGCTGAGTTCCTTCCTTTGATAAATTCTCAAAATTAATGGATACAAGAGAAAATGTGATATATTTAGGCATTAGCAAAACATCTGATACTATGTCTGATGATATTTTACTTGCAAATTTGTTTTCAATGAGCTTAGATGACAAGAAAATCAGTCAGATTAGAATTGAGGAAAGACTTATAAACAAAAAGTAACAAATGTTAGTCTGGTTTTATTTAACATTTTTATTAAAGATTTGGATAGGGAAGTAAATGGCATATTAATAGAAATGCCAAATGACACTAAATTTACAGGATTACAAAGTGTGCAGATTGCAAACTGTGAGGAGAAAGAAAATTGACCCAAATATAACAAAAATTTAAAGATGAGCAGAATGAAAAATTAGACACAACTTGTCTTTCAATAATCAGAGTCATAGAAACATTCAAATCAGGAGAAGTAACAAGGGCAGTGAATGAAGTATTAAAAGAAATTAGTTCTAGTCCCAACTCTCATAATGCCTATATAGATGACCTTGTACAAGCGACTCAAGTCCTCTGTATTACCTGCTTCTCCAAGTCTAATGTTAAGAGCCTGGGAAAGTAACTATCTTTAATTCCCTCTGTCTCTAAAATTATTTCTTCAATTCCCTCACCTTTTCTCCTTGCCTCTTGATCATAAAGGCCATTCCCTATATGTTGAAGTGTTTCTTTATAAAATTCTTCTAGGCCTACTCTGTCCAACTGGTATCATGAATATTTTGTTTTGTCATGAACATTTTTAAGATCACAGAATCTGTGTTTGTAGTCGTATTTTGTAATACTTGAAAATAACGCAAAACAAAAACTCACTGCCGTCGAGTCGTATTTGACTCATAGTGACCCCTCCTTGGGTTTCTGAGGCGGTATTATTATGGAAGTAGATTGCCCAACCTTCCTTTTGAGGAGTGGCTGGTGGGTTTGAACCTCAGCCTTCTGGTTAACAGTCAAATGCTTTAAGCACAAGCCTATAATATCACCCTGAATCAGGAGGTAACTCATTGAAAAGCCTCCTGCAGTCCCCCACACTGATCTCACTATCACAAAAACCATTAGGTGGAATCTGAAGTGAATACAGTATAATATTTTAGGAAGGGAGAGTGAATATCATCTTATATTTTGAACAAGTGACCATTTAGAGGTTGTAATATTGCTTTTTACACATTGAGGAGATTTTGATCATATAATAAAGTAAATTATAACACATTATGTTGATTAAATTGTTTTGTTGTTGTTTACTTGTCAAAGGCAGTTTATCATATGGATCTATACCAACCATGGGAAGAAAGTAAGGTACATAATATCATCCTTATTCTGTATCCAAGACAACTGAGTTTTATTTTACTTATTGAGCATTATTTTGTTTCCCTTCACTGCCACCTAGGCCTCTTAGATAAATACAAGTAGATAAATACCATTCCTATTAAGGACAGCCTAGGATCATTGCATCTTACATAGACATAGACCAGGAGGCTGTCACTCGAACAGAACTAGGGATACTGTATGGTTTAACATCAGGAAGGGAGTATGTCAGGTGTTTTTTTTTTTTTTTTTTTTTTTAAACCATACTTATTCAATGTGTCTGCTGAATAAATAATCTGAGAAGCTGGACTATGTGAAGAAGAGCATGGCATCAGGATTGGAGACTCATTAACAACCTGTGATATGCAGATGACACGACTTTGCTTGCTGTAAGTGAGGACAACTTGAAGCACTTACTGATGAAGATTAAAGACTTCAGTCTGCAGTATGGATTATATTTCAACATAAAATGAAAATCCTCACAACTGGACCAATAAGCAGTATCACGATAAATGGAGAAAAGATTGAAGTAGTTAAAGATTTCATACTATTTGGTTCCACAATCAACACCAATGGAAACAGCAGTCAAGACATCAAATGACGTATTGCACTGGGCAAATCTGCTGCAAAAGACCTCTTTAAAGTGCTGAAGAGCAAAAATATCTCCTGGAAGACTAAAGTACACCTAACCCAAGCTATGGTATTTTCAATCACCTCATATGCATGTGAGAGCTGGACAGTGAACAAGGAAGACCAAAGAAGAGTTGATGATTTTGAGTTGTGTTGTTGACAAAGAATACTGATGGTACCATGGACTGCCAGAAGAATGAACAAACCTGTCCTGGAGGAAGTGCAGCCAGAATGCTCCTTGGAAGCAAGAATAGCCAGACTTTGTCTCACCTACTTTAGTCATGTAGTCAGAAGAGCCCATTCCCTGGACAAGGATATCATGCTTGGTAAAGAGGAGGGTCAGAGAAGAAGGGGAAGGCCCTCAACAAGATGGACTGACACAGTGGCTACAAGGATGGGCTCAGGTATAGCAAGGATTGTGAGACTGGCACAGGACTGGGCAGTGTTTTGTTCTGTTGTACATTGGGTTGCTATGAGTCAGAAACATCTCAACAGAAACTAATAACAACAACAGGATCATTTCATAATGGATAGAAACCAGCTAAGTGGAGTGAGAACAAGTTAGCAAGATTAAAACAGAGAAGTAGGAAGATAGCAATGATTTATTTTGTGCCTGCTAAGTAGAAATGGAATTGGGGGAGCTCTGGTAGCATAGTGGCTAAGACACTTGCCTGCTCACCAGAAGGCTGGCGGTTCAAACCCACCAGCCACTCCTCGGAAGGAAGGTTGGGCAAT
>NW_006922100.1:963163-981288 GCF_000298275.1 Orycteropus afer afer | reverse complement strand
TAGTGCCTAAGGTGCTTGACTGCTAACCAGAAGGCTAGAGATTCAAACCTATCAGCCACTCCTCGGAAGGAAGGTTGGGCAATCTACTTCTGTAGTGATACTGCCTTGGAAACCCAAGGAGGGGTCACTGTGAGTTGGGTCCGACTTGATAGTACATAACAACAACAAGTAGAAATGGTAGCATAGTGCCTAAGGCATTTGGCTGCTAACCAGAAGGCTGGTGGTTCAAACCCACCAGACACTGCTTGGAAGGAAGGTTGGGCAATCTACTTCTGTAGTGATACTGCCTTGGAAACCCAAGGAGGGGTTTCTGTGAATCTGGTCTGACTTGACAGCACATAACAACAACAAGTAGAAATATGAAGTCGTGTCTTTGATGGCTGCTTGTAAGATGTCAAGAACCAAGACTGTACTCCACTAGGATGCATATCATGATTTTGTGAACTATGTTATGTGGTATCCTTACAGTCCTTGTTCTATTTCAGCCCATTGTTACAGCCACTGTGTCAATTCATCTCAGTAAGAGTTGTCTGCTTTTTCACTGATCCTCTATTTTACTGAGCGTGGTGTCCTTCTCCAGGAACTGGTCTATGCTTTTAACATGTTCAGAGGATAAAGTCTTGCCATTCTCACTTCTAAGGAGCATTTGAGCTGTGCATCTTCCAAGGTACATCTGTTCATTCTTCTGGCAGTTTATGGTATATTCAGTATTCTTCCCCAACATTGTAATTCAAAGGCATTAATTCTTCTCTGGTCTTCCTTATTCATTGTCCAGCTTTCACATTCACATAAAGTGATTGAAAATACCACAGCTTGGGTCAGGTGCACCTTAGTCCTCAAAGTGACATCTTTTCTTTTTAACACTTTAAAGAGGTCTTTTGCAACAGTTGCCCAATGCAATGTATCATTTGATTTCTTCACATGCTGCTACCACGGTCATTGATTGTGAATCCTAATAAAATGAAATCTTTGAAAACTTCAGTATCTTGTGTATTTATTATAGTGTTGCTGTTGATCCAGTTGTGAGGATTTTTGTTTTCTTTATGTTGAGATATAAACCACAGTGACCATAGTGAAGTTATTGCTTCACGTTGTGTTGGCTTCCAGCAAGCAAGACTATGCCATCTGCATATCACAAGTTGTTAATGAGTCTTCCTCCAATCAGGATTCCTTGATCTTCTCCATAGACTCGAACTTCTCAGATTGCTTTTTCAACATACAGATTGAATACATGTGGTTAAAAGATAATAATCTTGACATATACCTTGTTTTATTTTAAATCATGCGGGATCCTCTTGTTTTGTTCAAATATCTGCCTCTGTGTCTATGTTCAGGTTCTACATGAACACAGCTGAGTGTTGTGGAATTCTGATTCTTCTCAATGTTATCCATCATTTGTTATGATCCACACAGTTGAATGGCTTTGCATAGTCAATACAACAAAGGTAAAGATCTTTATGGTACTCTCTGCTTTCACCAAAGATCCATCTGATATCCTTCATTCCACATCCTCTTCTCAACACAGCTTAAATTTCTGGCAGTTCCCTGTTGATATACTGCTGCATTCACTTTAGAATTGTCTTCAGCAAAACTTGTGTGTGATATTAATGATATTGTTTAATAATTTTCACATTCTGTTGGATCACCTTTCTTTGAAATGGGCACAAATATGGATCTCTTCCAGTCAGCTTGCCATTGAACTGTATTCCAACTTTCTTGGTAAGATGAGTGCACATGCATAGTTGTTGGTCTGATCTGCCCTAAACCTCTGTCATTATTCTGATGGATGTTGTTGAGTTTCTCTGTCCTCTTTTTCCACAAATGTAGTCAATTTGATTCCTCTGTATTCCATCCAGCAAAGTCTATGTGGATAGTCACTGTTTATGTTGTTGAAAACAAGTATTTGCAATGAATAAGTCATTGGTCTTGTAAAATTCTATCATATCATCTCTGGCATTATTTCTCTCACCAAGACCATATATTCCAATTAATGACCCTTCTTTGTTTCCAACTTTGATATTCCATTCATCAGTAATTATCAATGTATCTTGATCATATTGTTAGTCAATTTCATACTGCAGTAATTTGCAAGAAACTTCAATTTCATCTTTAGCTTTATTGTTTGGTATGCAAATTTGAATAATTGTAGTATTAACTGGTCTTTCTTGGAGGCATATGGGTATTACCCTATCATTGACAGTGTTTTACTTTAGGATAGATCTTGAAATGCTCTTTTTGATAATGATTACAACACCATTCCTCTTCAATTTGTCATTCCCAGCATGGTAGAACACATGCTTATCCAATTCAAAATGGCCAACACCATTCAATTTCAGCTTACAGATGCCTAGGTTATTGATCTTTATGCATTCCATTTCATTCAGACAACTTCCAATTTTCCTAGATTTATACTTTGTACATGTTCCACTTACTAATGGATGTTTACAACTGTTTCTTCTCATTTTGAGTCATGCTGCATCAGAAAATGATGGTGCACAAAGCTTTACTCCATCCACTCTACTTTGAGGACAAAGTCCTTCCCCAGTCTTATTTTGAGTGTCTTTTAACCTGAGAGGTTCATCTTCTGACACTATATCAGACAATATTTACTGCCACTCACAAGGTCAATTTTTTTCAGGAGTAGATTGCCAGGTTCTCTTCCCTAGTCTCTTTGTCTGGAAGCTCCATTGAAACCTGCCCACCATGGATTACCCTGCTGGTACTTGAAATACCTGTGGCATAGCTTCCAGCATCAGAGCAACAAACAAGGCACCAAAGTATGACAAACTAACAGATGAGTGTTGGAATCTTTGTTAATGCACAAGAACCCAAGTGATTTTTATGAGTTGATATGGCACTTTGCAAAATTGCTAAATTATTTTATTGATTCCAGCAGTTTTCTTGTGGAATTTTTAGGGTCTTCTATGTATAAGGTCATGCCATATGCAAATAGAGGTAGTTTTATTTTTCTTTTCTCATTTGCAATGTTTCATTTCTCTTTCTTACTGCTCTGATGAAGGCTTCAAGTACAATATTGAATAAGAGTGGTGATAATGGGCATCCTTGTCTCATTCCTATTCCCAAAGAGAAGTCTCTTAGCCTTTCTCCATTGACTGTTGTTTTGCATATATGCCCTCAATTATGTTGAGAAACTTCTTTGACTTTTTTGCTTAGAGTTTTTTATCAGGAAAGGGTGTTGAATTTTTAAAAATGTCTTTCCTGTATGAATTGATATGATCATATGGTTCTGTTTCTTTGTTTCATTCATGTAGTGAATTACATTGATTAATTTTCTTATGTTGAACCATCCTTATAATCTTGGTATGAATCTCACGTGATAATGGTGTATATATATATACATATATTTTTATTTTTGATATATTACTGAAGTCTGTTGGTTAGAGTCTTATTGAAAATTTTTGCATCAATAATCCGAATGTATACTTGTCTGTAATTATTATTATTATTTGTGTGTGTGTGTGTGTGTGTGTGTGTGTGAGTGTGTTAAGTTTTAGCCTGGTTTAAGTATCGGGGTTACGTCAGCTTGAAAAAAAGAATTTGATAATGTTCCTTCCTCTTCTATGTTTTGAAAAGACAGAGTAGGATGGGTGTCAACACTCCCCTAAATGTTTGGTAACGTTCTCCAGTGTAGTCACCTGGTCCTGAGCTTATTTATTTATCAGCAGTTTTATCTCTTCTTTCATAAAGAATCTATTTACATTTTCTACCTCTGTTTTAATTTGGGTAGGTAGTGTGTTTCTAGGAATTTGTCCATATGATCTAGGATTTCAAATTTGTTGGAGTACAGTTTTTCATAGTAATCAGTTATGATCTTTTCCCCCTCTGTTGGTTCAGTTTAATGTCACCAATTTCATTTCTTAATTTGGTAGTTGCCTTCTTCTGTTTTTTTCCCCCCCTTTTTCATTCATCAGTCTAGCCAGTAGTTTTTCTGTTTTATTGATCTCTTCAAAGAACAAAGTTCCAGTTTTGTTTATTTTTATTGTTTTTCTATTTTCCATTTAATTAATTTCTCCCCTGATTTTTATTATTTCCTTTTTTTCTAGTAGATTTTGGCTTATTTTGCTCTTTTTTTCTATTTTTTCCAAGTTGTCAGTTTAAGTTAATGATTTTATATCTTTTCTCTTTTTAATGTACAGTTATTACTATGAATTTCCCTCTGTGTACTGATACTGCCACGTCCCAAAAGTTTCAATATGTTGTATCTACATTTTTGTTTAATTCTAGGAATTTTAAAATTTCACCTAATAGTGTTTTTTTTTTATTAGTGTACTATTTAGTTTTCATGTATTTAATCTATTTTCCCTATTGTTAATTTCTATCTTCATACATTATGATCAGAGAAGATACTTTTTTATGATTACAAGCTTTTTAAATTTGTTGACACTTGTTTTCTGTACTAGCATATGACTTATTTTGCAAAATGATCTATGTCACTGGAGAAGAATGTCAATTCCAACTCATAGCAAGCCCCATTGGGTTTCTGAGATGGTAAATTTTTATGGAAGTAGATTGCCCAGTCTTCATTTCATGGAGTGGCTAATGGGTTTGAACCATCAACTTTCTGGTTAGCAGTTAGATGCATTAGGCACTGTCCTACCAGAGCTTCTTTCTGATGCTCAGTGGCATATTCTATATGTGTCCATTAGGTTCAATTGGCTTATGGTTTTATTCAAGTTTTCAATGTCCTTAGTGACCTTCTTTTTAGATGTTCTGTCTATAAATGAGAGTAGTGTGTTAGAGTCACTAAATGTATTGTGGGACTATTTCTTTTTTCATATTAGTTGGTATTTGTCTCATGTATTTTGTAGTGTTGTTGTTAGGTGCATATGCATTTGTAATTGTTATGTATTCTTGCTGGATTGATCTTTTTATTACTGTGCAATGCCCTTCTTTAGCTTTTGTAATAGATTTGCATTTAAAGTTAATTTATCTGACATTAGTATGGCCATTCTTTATCTTTTTTGTTTACTGGATGCATGAAATATTTTTATCCATTCCTTTATTTTCAGTCTTTTTGTGTGCTTATATCTAAGGTTTGTTTCTTGTAGTCAGCAGAAGTATGATCATTTGTTTGTTTGTTTTAATCCATTATTCTACTCTCTGCCTTTTGCCTGGGATGTTTACATCATTTAAGTCTAAGGTCATTACTGAAATGAAATGTCTTCCTTACTCATTTTGCTGTTTGTTTTTTTGAGAATTTTGTATATTTTATTATTATTATTTTTTACTTTAAAGTTTGTATTCTGGTTTTTGTGGAAAATTTTCTGACTAGGTATCCTGGGTGCAGCAGGCAAGTCCCCAGCTGCCAATAGAAAGGATGAGGCTGTGCCTATCTGTTTCACAAACACTCACATCCCTGGGAGCTCCTCGGAGCAACTCCACTCTGCCCAAGAAGGATGAGTCAAAATCAAATCAGCATTAGTGGGCTTGATATCATCTCCTGAGAACCACTAGAGGGCATTCTTACTGTTAGTTTTTTCCCAGAGCTATTCAAGAATGTTGGATGCTTGATCTCTGAAATTCAATGTTCATTGTGGTGGAGGCTTTAGCTGGATGCAGATGCTGCTGTAAGTGGTGGGATTCAACTTTCCTGTGGTGAAGGTGGGGGGATCTTTATGTCTTTCTCTCCTTGGTGTCCCGGAAGATTCTCCGATTGTGTTTTACTGTGTGTGGGGAGCCAGCCCTTCCCCTCTGTGTTTCACCTGTGTTCAAACTATTCCCCTTGCTCTTTACCTTTGCAGTTCCTCTTGGGTTTAGATCCCATCTGTCTTTGGCTTCAGCAAGTTTCTGCAGCACTTTCTTACAGTGCCATGGTCTCCCTTTGTCACCTCCTAATTATGCACCCACAAACTCCCAAAGCCAATCTGTGCTGTGTTAAAAAAATGGTCTAAAGCTTCCTGAGAGTAGTTCCCTTTCTGTATTCCCTATTTAGGGTATTGACCAGCCCCATTCCACATAGCTGCAATGAGTGAGGGCTCCAGATGTTAGCAGGTAGGTTCTTCCAGCTTCTGTGCCATTCTCTTTCCTCCACCACCCCTCTTCTGGACTCATCCTCACCATGGCTGCCATCTGGAGTTCTGAGATCTGAGACTGTTGTTCAGTGGGTTAGTTGATTGGGTAGTAAATTGGAGTATCTATTCACTTTGCCAACTTGTTCTGCCCTTGAGGGTAGACATTCTTGAGATGTATCATAAGTACTCTATTTTGGGCAAGTCTTGTCTTTCTTAGTAATGCCTGCTTCCCTTGCCCATTTACCCCTATTTACTACCTGCCCTCACTTACCATCAATTATCCATCAGAAATCTCAATTGCCAAGAATCCACCACAGTGAAGCTTACTAATTTTTTGAGTGAACATACATGCATGACAGGAAGAATGATGGTGACAAGACAGATAATGTAGTTGGAAATTACTGTTGTTGTTGCTGTTAGGTGCCATCAAGTTGATTCTGACTCATAGTGAGCCTATGTACAACAGAATCAAACATTGCCTGATCCTGTGCCATCTTTACAATCCTTGCTATGCTTGAGCCCATCATTGCAGACACTGTGTCAATCCATCTTGTTGAGGGTCTTCCCCTTTTTCTCTGACCCTTCACTTTACCAGATTGAAATCCTTCTCTAGGAACTGGTACCTTCTGACTACATGACCAAAGTAGGTGAGATGAAGTATGACCATTCTCACTTCTAAGGAAAATTCTAGCTGTACTTCTGCCAAGACAGATCTGTTCCTTCTTATGGCAGTTCATGGTCTTTTTTAGTATTCTTTGCCAACACCTCAATTCAAAGGTATCAATTCTTCTTCTGTTTTCCTTATTCATTGCCCAGTTTTCAAATGCATATGAGGCAATTGAAAATATCATGGCTTGGGTTAGGTACACCTTAGTCTTAGTTAATAATATTTATCAATTCTTCCTTTTGTCACTCATCTATGCCAAGAAACTTGGAAGAGAACTACCTGGCCAACTGCAGTGTAGTAAATTACTTAGTATGGCTTTCCTACCCATAAGTCATTGTAAACTCAGTGCTGGAATGAGCAACTGAGGAGCTCCTGATTGTAAATGTTATCTACCTAGATTATTTCTGTTGGGCGTGGCACAACACAATGTTTGGGAAGTTCTCTCTCAGGTGCTTAGAGTTCTGATGCTATGATTGGCTAGTTTGGCCACTCTGCCAAGCTCAAAAGGAGGGATCCTAGAGGCAGAACTGTCTCTGACTGCTGGTTGAGGAAGACGTGCTGCTGAAAGAGACAGCACTACTGAAAGAGACACGTGCTACTGGGAAAGAGACTCAAGAGACATGCGTTGCTGAGTGAGATACTGAGGGACATTCACTGCTGGGAGAGAGACTGTGAGAGACTTGGCTGAGAGATGGTGGGCTGGGAGAGAGACTGAGCATTTTTCCTAAACTTGAATTGTAGCCTGGTGCTTCCCTAATAAACCCCATAATCTGCGAGTTCTTTGTGGCTACTGCAGCAAATTATTGAACCCAGGACAGAGGTGGTGGGTGCTTTGGGAGGAACGGTTGGAGAAAGGGCTGGAGGGAAGCAGCATGTCTGGCCTGGCAGGAATAGGCCTTGGACTATTGATGGTGATTCTGTCTTCCTCTTGTGGGATTAGAGGAGGTCAGAACATGTGGCCTCCTTGCCTTTTTTGCACCAACTGACTGGAAGAGATCCATATATGTACTCATTCCAAAGAAAGGTGATCCTACAGAATGTGGAAATTATTGAACAATATCATTAATGTCACACTCCAGTAAAATATTGCTGAAGATGATTTAAAAAAAAATGGTTGCATCAGAATATTGACATAGAACTTCCAGAAATGCAAGCTGGATTCAGAAGAGGACATGGAATGAGGGATATCAAGGCTGGTGTCAGATGGATCTTAGCTGAAAGCAAAGAATACCAGACATATGTTTACTTATGTTTTATTGACTATGCCAAAGCACTCGATTGTGTGGATCATGACAAATTATGGATAACATTGAGAAGAATGGAAATTCCAGAACACTTAATTGTACTCATGAGGAACCTGTACATAGATCAGGAGGCTGTTGTTTGAACAGAACAAGTGGAAACTGTATGGTTCAAAATCAAGAAGGGAGTGTGTCAAGGTTTTATCATTTCACCATACTTATTCAACTTGTATGCTGAACAAATAATCTGAGAACCTGACTTATATGAAGAAAAGCATGGCTTCAGGATTGGAGAAAGACTCATTAACAACCTGAGATATGCAGATGGCATAACTTTGTTTGCTGAAAGCGAGGATGATGTGAACCACTTACTGATTAAGATTAAAGACTACAGTCTGCAATATGGATTACTCCTCAATATAAAAAAACAAAAATCCTCACAACTGGTCCAATAACCAGCTTCATGGTAGATGGAGAAAAGATTGAAGTTCTCAAGGGTTTCATATTATTTGGTTCTACAATCAACACCAATGGATGCAGCAGTCAAGACATTAGATGACATATTGCATGGGCAAATCTTCTGCAAAGGACCTCTTTCAAGTGATGAGGAGCAAGGATGTCTCCTTGAAGACTAATTTGCACCTGACCCAAGCCATGGAATTTTCAATTGTTTCTTATGCATATGAGAGCTGGACAATGAATAAGGAAGATTGAACAAGAGTTGATTTATTTGACTTATGGTGTTTGAGAAGAATGCTAAGAGTGCCATGTTCTGTTAAAAGTTCTAACAAATCTGTCCTGGAGGAAGTGCAGCCAGAATGCTCCTTGAAAGTGAGAATGGCCAGACTTCATCTCACCTAGTTTGGTCATGTTGTCAGAAGGAACCATTTCCTGGAGAAGGATATCATGCTTGGTAAAATGGAGGGTTAATGAAGAAAGGAAAGGCCCTCAATGAGATGGATTGACACAGTGGCTGCAATGATGGGCTCAGGTATAGCAAAGATCATGAAGCTGGCACAGGAATGGGCATGGTTTCATTCTGCTGTGCATAGGGTTGCTATGAGTCCGAGATGACTCAATGGCACCTATCAACAACATGAGTTGGAGACAACTTGACAATACCTAACAACAACAAGAACAACAACCTTTCATTGATATCGATGATTGATATTTTCTCAATTTTAAATAAACAAACAAACCAAAAAAAAAAAAAAAGAAAAGAAAAACCTCATGGACATGAACTTGATTCTGACTCAGAGTGACCCCCATTTGGTTTCCAAGGCTATAAATCTTAACATAAGCACACTGCCTCATCTTCCACCGAGCAGTTGGTAGATTCAAATCACCAATCTTTTGGTTAAGCAGCAAAATGCCTTAACCATTATATCACCAGAACTTCTTAGTTTTAAATAAAATGCTCTGTAAATGTTTCAAGCCTACTCACACCATCACCCCATTCTACCAGATTGCCACTCTTAAGCCTCAATTATGCCTGAGATATTCTTTAAGGTTTGCAGTTTATCTACCCATGTTGAAAATCCAAGGTTTTTTTTTTGTTTGTTTTTTTTTTTGTAATGATCCCTCTGTTGTTTTGTGGCTTAACATCTTACCTCTCACTGTCCATTTAGCCCCTCGAGTTGGCAAGCAATTCCAGAGTGTTTGTCCATATCTACCTTTGTGTCTCCTTCAGATAATGACTACTACTGTTTGTCCTTAGCTGCATGTTCTGTAATCACGTGGAAGATGTCCCTTGAATTATAGTTCCATTCCAGTGTCATAGCATAAGTGGCCAAGCATGTCCATAGAAGAAATTTAAGAATGTCCTACTTTGATATGAAGTTGTAATTGCACCTTTATGGCATCTTTGCTTTCACTTTGTTTGCTAATGATATAAGAAAAACTAAAGCATAATCTTTAAATAGCTAAAATGTGGTAGAGCTTTTTTTCTTTCTAGTCATTTGCATATATTGTTGTCCTAAATATCCTTGCTGGAAATATTTTAATCCACTTATTACTTTTCATTCATTAAGCCTGACATTAATTTTTTACATAACATTATTAGATTTAATCAATTGTGAAGTATCTAGGATGTAGCCAGAAAAGAAAGAAGATATGACCACTAATTGACTTTAGCCTCAGTATCTGCCAAAGGTATCAGATAGGTAAAGTGCCCTTCCATAGCCCATCACCTTCAGAAAAGGTCTTTCATATCTATACTTAGATACGGTTCTGATTCTAATCAGCAGATTCTATTATAGGCCTTTAAGTTGAAATTTTTTAAAAAAATATAGAGAGTAAAGGAAAAAAAATGCTGATGAAGGTCATAAAAATAAATGAGGCTTATTGCTTCTTGACATCTTTAGCACTTTCTGTGGCTTCCTGAGTGAGCAGCAGTGGCAGACAATAGCTAAAAGATTGTGTGGAAGATAATGAGAAAAATAAATGCATCTTCAGTTGCAGCCAACAGGAACTGCTGTTAAGATTCATTATCCAGGGTCTTTAATGCTCCCAGATGATGTTATTAATTTGCAGAATGAGCTAAGAGGTGTGAAAGAAAGCTGATGTTTGCTTATAACCTTCTTGACCATCACTTTGAATATTAACTGAGGAGGTCAAATGTATTATTACTTTGATACTGTATTTCTTTTTATGGTACTAATGTCAGCAGGCAGCATTGTGTCAGCATATACTCTTATAACCACTGGTAAAAGGGAATGAAAAATATGCATGTATGGAGTGCCTGGTGGGTTTGAACCATCAGCTTTCTGGTTAGTGGTAAAATGCCTTATGCATTTCCAAATCTCATTCTCTTATATAACATGTAATATTCCAACAGATTGAATGCAGAAGTGGATATGAGAATTCAGCTGTCTTCTATTAAGCTATGTATTAAGGAGAGGGGCAAAAATGTAAATAACTGCCACAACTTTGCACTAAACATTTCTGAAATACAAAATTACTTTTCAAAAATATGCTATTATGCAAAGTATTGAGTTTATTTTAAAAGATTAATAAACATTTTTTTAAAAAATCTCACTTATAATTTCTAATATGATAAATACCAATCAATACAACCCATGTCAACAGAAGCTCTTTGAGATTCTCAATAATTTAAAATGTATAAAGGTGTACTAAGATGAAAATATTTGAAAACTGCTGGTTTATATAAACTAAAACAAACAACAACAACAACAACAAAAAGCCAGATTATAATTAAGGCCACTCAGCATTGTTGGGGAGTAGTAGGCCTTCAAGCAGATTCTGGTGAGTACATCCACAGAAGAAGGAAATGGTCTGCCCATCAAGCTGGATATCAGGACCCTTCACTCTTGTTTCTGATTAAATGCCCTACTTTTTAATTCCCATTTAAAACAACTCCATAATACATTAACTTACATCAAAACTTTGAAGATACAGAAATTGCTTGAATGTCATAGATTTAAAAGGCAGTTTCAGCTATTTGGGAGTAGTTCCTCAGATTCATGGCAGGCAGTAATGAGTAATTTTTAATAGTCCACACTATGAGGAGGAGTTCAAGAGTACAGCACACAGGTGATGAGTGATTAATGTGGACTGCCAAGCATCTATGCACAGATGTGCCTTAATTATTTTCTTCTTCTCATTACTTATTGGAAGTAATTAAAATTTTTGGTCAAATATCAAGTTAAATAAATCTTTACCAGTTCTACTTTAGAGACAAGATATAGTAATTCTCAGTTGTTGCCTGGGAAGTTGCACACTTGTAGCATAGTGCACTTGACTGCCAACCAGAAGTTTGGTGGTTCAAACTCACAAGCAACTCCTCAGAAGGAAGGTCGGGCAATCTACTTCCATAGTGATACTGCCTCGGCAACCCAAGGAGGGGTAGCTGTGAGTCAGGGCAGACTTGACGGCACATAACAACAATAACAAATTTTCAGAAGTCAGTCTAGTGCACACACCAGTTAAGAATATTTGCACTGACTGAGTAGTATACATCTGCACACACACAGGGCATATCAGTTACCCTAAACATGCATGCTTCTATTCTTCAACAAAAGCACGTTATTTAACAATATAAAATAAAGCTTCCTTCTCAATAATTCTGCATTTACTACCATTTTAACAACAGTTATGAAAACTCAAACCCTGACCAATCATTTGTCCCATTTCCATAAGATAACAAAATTTGTAGAATGTACTACTTTATTTTCTGATCCTCACAGAAGAAGAGAAAAGGGAAACTAATTGCTCTAATTTTATTTAATATCATAAAGACTTTGGATTTAGAATACAGATTGATGCCTTATTATTGTCAAATATTAAGAACATGGACAAGTCCCTAGATATCTCTGACTTCAGTCTCCATTTTTATGTAATAATAATAATACAAAGTCCTGCCCTTATGTTCTATCTACCCAAATAACTATCATGTAGTTTAAGTGACATATGTGAAGGCTTTCATATAAAAAACAATGTTTTGAGTGGTAAGAGTAATAATATTGATATCCTAAAATCGATAATCATCATAACCCTGGTCTTAGAAAAATGGAAAGTACAGTATGAGTTTCTAATCCTTTTTTCCACCTGTGAAATTGTTTCCTAGAAATCCTACAAAATGGACTGAACTAAAATGGGTGGAACAAAAAAGCCCAGGATGTATTTGTGGATTTATGTTTGTAAACTAAATGCTACTCATCACATGATTAAGTATGAAATCATTTTTCTCAATGAAACTCATTGTGTTCATCAAATAAAATTAACCACTGCTCAATGGAATTGCTTACATCAGTTTCATTGATATTGGTGCACTATTTCAAACAAAATGAATGATTGTGACCTCTAAGTAGAATGTTCCCAGATTTATCCCAGTTAATTTATGTTAATATAGCTGCTGAACAAAATTAATCAGAGCACACATTGACTAGCAGGATGGAATAGAAAAATAAATATGCCAAAAAGCATGTTTACTTTTGGTAGACAAGTGTGTATGGTCTAAGGAACTTAAATTTCAAGAGAGCTTAGGATTTAACTCTTGGATTCTAATTTTATTTAGTTCATTTCTTTAGTATTTGACAATTTTAAAAGTTTCAATTTATTTATAAGGATGGAAAATACTTGTGGAGGATTATTATTTTTTTTTTCAGTGAGTAGATAAATAATAAAAGTATCTGTTACCAATTTAATAAAGAAAAATAAGTCTTTGTTCTGTAAAAGATTTTGAGTCCCATGCGATGCCAGGGATCTATTTTACCTTGACATCTGAAGGACTTGTTTTGGGTAAGAGGGAAAAGAATAAGAATGGTTTAGTATGATAGGAAAGGAGAAAGAAAATAGGACATTTTAGAAAGAGTCCAAGTTTTGTGGTAGGGGAATGATATTCACATAGGCAACTTATTGGCTGGTGATGATAAAAAAAAAAAAAAGAAAGAACCATAAGAATACATTTGGAACAAATGAATAACCCCACAAAACTCAGGAAATTGAATTTAAATTTCAGAAGGAAAATATTCAAAAGTCAGTTTTCTACCATTTCTTGATATTTTAGAAAAGCCACAGCTAATCAAATATTTGGCTTAAATTTCAAAATGTTTGTGCTATTTAAGCAACAGAAATTATGTAAGAAAGTAGGCCAAGAAGGAAAAGAAGAAACACACATGGATTAACTTACTGGGCACTAGCTGGAGCTCTGGTAGCATAGTGCTTAAGGCACTTGACTGCTAACCAGAAGTTTGGTGGTTCAAACCCACCAGCCACTCCTCAGAAGGAAGGTTGGGCAATCTACGTCCATAGTGATACTGACTGGGAACCCAAGGAGGGATCACTATGAGTTGGGTCCAACTCGACGACACATAACAAAAACCTGATTGTATTATTTCCTTTGCAGTAGAGGAAACTAAAATGTAGAGATTCAACATGATTTTTATAAGTTGGTTTCACTAGAAAGGTAGGCGGTCACCCCAATCTAGTCTTTTATCATATCACATTTCTAAATATTAGTAAAATAATATAATTAGCTAGCTACATAAAAAAACAAATATACACAATCCATAGATACCTTTATGTAAGCAATACATATTGGATGTTTTATTTTTTTAAAATCCTGTGCAATATTTTGAAAAGTTTTATACTATTCCTGAGAATACATGTAAAGAGAAAGAAATGGAAGGTATATGAAGAAAACTATAACACACTGGGAAACATGAAACAATGAAATTTGAGTAAAGGTTATACAAGCTATTTTCCTCATTGGGAAGACTGTATTATGCCATATGCTAATCATTTTAAAACTCATTATTCATGAACCTCTACAGGATATTGAAGGAAAAGTGAACAAAATTATTTTAACTTCATGCAGAAAAACAATTGTTTGAATACCACTAGGAGAAAATGAAAAGAATCTAACAGTGGTAGCAATCTAATTTCAGGGTGCCAAATCCAGCCTCAGTCTTCTAATTTATTCAACCTAGAAGGAGTATTTGATATAGCTGGTCCCTTCCTGTCCACTGAAACATTTTCTTCACTTGTCTTCTGGGAAACAGTTTCCTCTTTTTCTCTCTCTAATCTTGGCTGCTCCATTACATTCTACTTTCCTGGTTGTTATTCATCTCTTGTCCTTGTCATATTAGAACACCCCAGAACTCAGTCCCTAGATCTGTTTTTTTGTTTTGTTTTGTTTTGTTTTCATTTTCTGTCCTCATTCTCTGTAATCTTACTAAGTCCGGTGGCTTTCTGTCCAACCTATTGACTCTGTAAAGTCACTTGACTCTATGGATCATAGCAAATTATGGATTACATTGTGAATAATGGGAAATCCAGAATACTTAATTATGCTCACAAGGAGCCTGTACAAAGATCAAGAGTAATTCATTCAAATAGAACAGGGGGATACTGCATAGTTTAAAACCAGGAAAGGTATGCATCTGGGTTGTATCATTTTACCGTACTTATTCAATCTATATGATTAACAAATGATCCAAGAAGCTGTACTATATGAAGAAAAATGGTGCATCAGGTTTAGAGGAAGACTCATTAACAATCTGTGATATGCAGATGACACAACCTTTCTTGCGGAAAGTGAAGACTTGACACACTTACTGATAAAGATCAAACACTACAATCTTCAATATAGATTATACCTCAACATAAAGAAAACAAAAATCCTCATATAAATATACATATATATATTATATATATATATAAATATATATATATATAAATTAAATTCATTATGTATATATATTTATATAAATATTTGTATTTATATATATCTTTCTCCTCTCAGAAATTAAAAGAGAACATTGAACTTCATCAAATTTTGAATTAAGTAATAATTTAATTCTGATTAAAAACTGTGATCTGGAATTCTACAAAGAAATTTTTCAACATGGCTGTTCCTATCTAGAAATTATTTTTTAAATAAACAGTGCCATGAAAAAATACAGACAAAAACTGTTCAAAATAAGAATTAATATGGCTCTTAGAAGTACCCTAGCACATTGACCTCTTGCAATATACCCTTTGATTGATTTTCTCTCATTCCTTCTGTCCTTCGTTCTAGTCCTTCATCAATGCTCTTTTATTTTTTTGGGGGGTGGGGGGGTGAAAGTTTACAGAGCAAATTCACTTTCCATACAATAGTTCACATATGCCTTGTCTCATGACACTGACTACAATTTACCACAATGCAATAGCTCCCCTCCCACTTCCTTCTCCTAGTTACCCCCTCCTTGTGTCCTTCCCTCCATGCACTCCTGCCCCCTGAGCTATGTTCCTATGCATATACAGCTCTTCTTTCTCCCATGATTGTTCTCTCCAAGGAGCGTATTTACCTAGTACAAATGTTCACTTTATATGCCTATCTTTTGTTTGGTTGGACGCCACAGGAGTGGGTTCAATTCCAGACCCGAGGAACAGATAGGGGCCATAGTCTCAGTGGTTCCATCAGACCAGCAAACCTGGTCCCTCTCCCCCCACCCCACGATTTTGAGTTTTGTTCCATATTGTTCTCCCACTCTATCCAGGATCTCCTACATAGATCCTCTTCCGAGTGGTTGACAATGGTAGCCTGGCACTATCTAGTTCTTCTGGTCTCATAGTCATATAGGCTGAGGATCACATGGCATACCAGTTGATTGGACTAATTGTTCCCATGAATCTTTGATTTTCTTAATTCTTTTTTGTTCTGGATGAGGAGAGACCCATCGTTGCATCTAGACGGCTGCTTGCAAGGTTTTAAGATCCCAGTCGCTACTCGTCAAAGTAGGAGGTAGAACAATGTTTTGTATAGTATGTTATGCCAATTGAGCTTAATGTCCCCTGCGACTATGGTCCCAAGCTCACAGGTCCAACTACTCGCTCCCTCTGGGTAGCTAGCTGTACCCAAGAAGTGACTAGAACCTTGTTCTTTGTCAGCTCTACTATACACCTGGGAATTCTTACAGAACATAGCAATAGCAATACACTTATAGAAACTTGTCTGCCAATGCTATACATGGCCTTGGGCACACTCCCCACTGTATAGATATAACTAATAGTTCAGCCTGTCCAGCCATCTATCCACCAAACATATCCATGTTTGCCTTCACTGACAGTGCAGTACTATATGTGCAAAAGGGTTCATCTTTGTTGTTTATACCTCCTGTTCTGGTTACCTAGTGCCTCTCTGACAAGAAATATACCACAGATGGAAATGGCCTTAAGAAACAGGAGATTATTCTTACAATTTGGAGACTTTAAGTCCAAGTTCAAAGTGGCTGGCTGTAGGGGCTGAGTAAAAGCCCCTCAGCCTTGGGAGTCCAGCTGCGCCTCCTGCTCCTGGCCCACTGGAGCTAGAGGCATTTCTTCATTGCTGAGGCTGAGAAGCCCCAAGATTGACAGATAAAAAGGCACAGTCCCGATGTTACCAAACCACACAGCAGGCCATTAACTTAAGTCCATTGTAAATTGCAAGGTCGGCAGAGCATAGCAGGCTGCTGAGCAATGACACAGCTACAGCAAGGTCCAAGTGTGCCATAGGCTAGAGACCATTCCCAAGGCTTCTCCTTATATACAGGAAGCAGACCACATCCCAAAGGCAGCTACTCAGCTGCTTGTGGTAGATTTCACCATGGAGTTGATTGCCATTTTCACCATGGGGAATAATTACCACCAGCTGCCTAGCCACTCAACCAGGCCCAACCAAGTTGATATACAACATAACCACCATACCTCCCATGTACCTCTCTATGACTTCCCCTTCCTCAATGCTACTGTGTTGATCACTCACATTTGGTACATTACACTCCTCTTCACCCAAAACAATACTTATTTCTACCTATCTAACAGTGTTCCCTCCCCTCCCTTCTCATGCCTGGTAACCAATAAATAAAATTTCCTTCCATATATAAACCTTTCCTTGACTTTTTACAATAACAGACTAATACAATATTTGTCCTTCTGTGATTGACTTATTTCACTCAGCATAATGTCCTCCAAGTTCACCCACATTATGCAGTGTTTTACACATTCTATGTTATTCTTTAGGGTTGCATATTGTTCCATTGTGTGTATATACCATAGTTTGGTTATCCATTCCTCAGCTGATGGACACCTATGTTGTTTCCATCTTTTGGTGATTGTAAATAATGCTGCGATGAACATGGGTGTGCACATGTCAGTTCTTGTCCTGGTTCTCACTTCTTTAGGATATATACCTAGTAATAAATGGCTGGGTAAATGGTATTTCTAATTCCAACTTTTGAAGGAATTGCCATACTGTTTCCACAGTGGTTGTACCATTTTACAGTCCTACCAGCAGTGTATAAGAGTCTCAATCTTTCCACATTCTTGCCAGCATTTGTTATTTTGTGTCTTGTTGAACTTTGCTACTAGTGCTGGGGCAAGATGGTATTTCATTGTTGGTTTGATTCGCATATCCCTAACGGCTAATGATTGTGAGCATTTCTTCATATGTTTGTTGGCCGCCTGAATACCCTCTCTGGTGAAGTGTCTATACATGTCTTCTGCCCATTTATTAATTGCTTATTTATCTTTTTGTGTTGAGGTGTAGGAGTTTTCTATAAATTCCAGAGATAAGTCCCTTGTCGGATATGTCATTGCCAAATACTTTTTTCTCAATCTGTATGTTCTCTTTTGACCCTTTTGGAGAAGTCTTTGGAAGCACATAAAAATTTAATTTTGAGAAGGTCCCATTCATCTAGTTTC
>NW_006922100.1:940205-957283 GCF_000298275.1 Orycteropus afer afer | reverse complement strand
CTCTGTCTGAGCACACAGACTGGGATGGAATTCCTGCTGGCCCAGAAGGTGGGTGAGAGTGAGGGATGGCCACACCTCCATTCACCAAGAGTGTATGGGTTATAAGATAACAAGGATGATATCTCACCTTTCCAGTTGTTGGCGTCCGGAATGTCCTTGTGGTTCCCAGCAAGTGGAGCCTATTCTTTAGTGCCAGGAATCTGTGAGAATGCTGTTGCTTTAAATATTCAAAATGGTCAAACAGCTTGCAAACATTCAAAATGGCTGGGCCCTCCAGATAGGCAAAAGTCCATAGCTCAGTCCACTTTCTTCTTTGTTGCTTCCCCTTTTATTCATGAGCCACCCATGCAGTCCTCCGTGCAGTCCCTGGCCAGCTGGGCTGATTGTTAGGTTAATTCTTAGGTCCTGCCACCACTCAGGAATATCCAAGCTGTCTGTGCCATCAGAATCACTGCCAGATCGCAGCTTCATATGTCTCCTTCTTGGGTGTTTTCATGCAAATTCTTCTACTAGTTGGAGTTTAGTCAGCTTTTATATTCTTTCCTTTAAAGCTCAGAGCTCCAGGATTATCTTCTGTATCTATATTAATTGGTTCCCCTTTTCTTTGTTGAAGAGGGTCTGTGCAGTCTTTTTGTCTATTCTGCCATCTCACTGGAACTCTTCATTGATGTTCTTGGGGCTATTTCCTAAAATAAAGACCTGCAAACAAAACATGCTATGCTCTGCTTTGGAGAGTACCTAGGCTAAGACATGAATTTAGATCCATATCTTCCTAAATCTTTTCTATTGCTCTTACCATCTTGTGGAATGTACTGAATAAGGTAGGAAGGAGCTAAATTCATCTCATAACTATAATCTACTTCTGCATTATCCTAATTCAGTACACTTCTGAATGCAGAATCTCACTTTTACCTTAATATTAACTGCCAGAGACCCTAATCCTTGTTCTAGAATTTCCACACCTGGAGACTATTAAATGTTATCTTTCAGAACTGCTGGGCTGTTCTCCTGGCCAATGCAGCTCTTTGCATCCACATTTTCATTTGGTCAAATAACCTATAATAGTCTAAGACAAATATATTGCATTATATTACAAATATAATGGCAGGGACACCAAAAGGAATGATAAATGATATATTTAATATCGTTTCCATGAGAACCTATTCATGTAATGGCAGGAAGCAAGGAGTGGGCAAGTGATGCACTAAATGTAATCTATAGGAATCCCTGAAGATTTGGAGATCTATGTCTGTGTAAAAGAGGAAGGCTAATGGATCACCCCATCCCAGAACAGCTCCGTTTTCAAAAGCCCAAAATATTAAAGTTATATATAGGAGTTATTTGGGGAGGCAAACAATAATTTCAGCTGTTGTTGGGCCCATTAAGTCTATTCTGACTCATAGCAATCCCATGTGTCCAGAATAGAACTGTTCCACAGGGTTTTCAAGGCTATCACCTTTCAGAAGCAGATCACCAGGCTTATCTTCTGAGATATCTCTGGGTAGGTTCAATCCACTAACTTTCAAGCTAGTAGCGAAGGAGTGTTTAATTGTTTGTGCCACCCAGGGACTTTATGTGTACGGTATTTGGGAAATTATTTTCATTGAATATCAGGTCCCTTATTTATGCAGTAGGAGCCCAGGTAGTGCAGTGGTTAAGTGTTCGACTGGTAACCTGAAGATCAGAGGTTTGAATCCCGATGCTTCATGGAAGAAAGATGCAGCAGTCTTCTTCCACAAAGATTTATAGCTTTGGATACCATATGAGGCAGTTCTACTCTGTCTACTCATAATTCTGCTCAGAGTTGCTATGCATCACAATTTACAGATGGTTTGATTTTTATTTATTTACTTATTTAAGTATATCTGTTGTTGTTGTTGTTGTTATGTGCCGTCGAGTCAAACCCGATTCATAGCGACCCCTCCTTGGGTTTCCGAGGCAGTATCACTACGGAAGTAGGATTGCCCAACTCTAGGAGTTATTAACATTTTGGTGCTTTGAGATTCATGATGACAGGGATCATGTTTCATTTTCCTTCGTTTATTAAGAGCTACTCACTGAGTGTCTACTTTGTGTCAGTTCCAGGTGCAGTGATGGAAGCCCCATTTTGACAGAGAAGGTAAGTCCTTTCTCTCATAGAACTTATACTGTAGTTGGACAGAAACATTCAATAAGCAAAGAAACAAACACATAATGAGATTTGATACAGTGATGAGTATTCCAAAAGATGAAAACTGTGTATATGTTAAAAAAAAGTTTCTGAGTATGTGACGATGGGAAGGAGATAGGATAATTAAAACGAAGTGGCCAGGAAGGCTTCTCCATAGAGAATTACATTTGAGCTGAGACCAAAATGCCAAAAAACACTTAGCCATGCCAAGACCAGGAGAGTGCCTTCCAGCCAAGGAAATGTCAAAAAGTTGGGAACTCACTGGTGTCTTAAAGAAGCTGAAGGAAGGCTCACATGGCTGGAGACTACCATTAGTGGTAGCTCCTTTTATTAAAGATAACCTTGGTGGTGTAATGGTTAAAGCATTCAGCTGCTAACCAAAAGGTCAGAGGTTTAAACCTACCAGCCACTCTGTGGGGAAAAATTGAGGCTGTCTGTTTCCTTAAATATTTACAACTTTGGAAACACTTTGGGGCAGTTGTTTTCTATCCTATAGATTTGCTGTAAGTTGAAATCAACTTGATGGCAGTGGGTTTTTATTATTATTAAAATAATTCTGTGGATTTGTGTGTGTGCAGCAGGTGGTTGTGAAAAATTTACAAATTAAATGTTTTTCACTTTTTTAGCTTATTGTTGTTAATAAAATATATAGTAAAATAATTTATAAATTAATTTATATCTAAAAAACTCTAATATTTCAGAATGAATGTTTTGCAGCACACGAGTTTGCATGATCTGTTAATTCAATCATAATTTATGTCTATAAAATTTTTATGTAATTTATACCTTGATCACTTGGTTTCTAGAAGATAATATTAACTTCATCTTACAGATAAAGAAATTACAGTTTATTGATTAACCACTTGGAGTAAAGCACCCATCAGGTAGTTGTGGAAGAATATAGTCTTTAGTATCTGGAGACACTGAGTTCTAAGCTAGCTTTGTTTCATGAAATCTATGTGACTTTGGGTAATATATCTTGACTTTTTCATCTAAATTTATTAGGGTTTCTGTAAATCTTTTTTTTTTTTTTTTTTAATTGCGATTTGGGTATAATTTTACAAAGTAGAGTCATTTTACACTCAACAGTTCATACATTCTGTTTCACTGCACAGATTACAATCGCCATAATGGAACAGTTCTCCCTGTGGTTACTCCTTCTGTGTTTCCTCCTTACCTATGCATTTTTGTCTGTCTGGACAAACTCTATCCTTCTGTTATCTCAAGGTTGACTGTTTTAAGACTGTATCTACCTGTGGAAGGTTGTCAGCTAGTAGTTCTGTCTGTTGTTTGGCTGAGATCTTATCCACACGAGTGAGTATAATTTCAGGCCCGAAGAGTAACTCAGGCCTATAGTCTTGCTGTTTCATCAGTCTCGATCTGACTAGTAATTCTGGTCCTTTTTATCTTTTTTTAATTTAGTTTCTGTAAATCTTAAAAGAAAAATGTATAGAGGATATATCTTTTACTTATTTCTTGCAATAAACATTATTTCCCCAAGATAACAGTTAATAATAATGGATATATTAATTAATATTTACTGTGTTCCAGAAATAATTCTGTTCTAACAGATATCTCTTATATCTATTAATTCATTTCATCTTTATAATAATTGTGATATAAATACTATTCCTAAATAGTAAAATACATGAATTCTGTTCAACATGTTTTACAATAACTTTCAACCACAATTCAATATGAGATGTGTAGGAATCTGTAAAAAATTCCTTCCTGCTACTCTAACTCTATGCCTGTGAATTGTATTTCCCCCCATCTCTGTGGGACAGCTCTCAGCACAGCAGTTAGCAAAAGCCTTCTTCCCTGACATGCAACTCTATCAATTCTACATCTCAGTCATTGCTCTGGTCTCCTGCAGCTGCCTAGATCAGATTCAAACTCTGTGCCCTTGACATCAAAGGCATAACACAAAATTCTTACAATTTTCTTTTGTTTTATAGTTTGTCCTTCCTTATAATCAACACCTACTTAAAAGTTTGTCTGATCTCCAAGTGGGCAAAATTACTCACTCTCTGTTCTATTTATCTGCAGTGTTATTTTAGGAACCTTTATTAAATTGAGCAGTCCTCAGGTTACAATATCGGACTTATGGACAACTCCTACTTTTCCTTTAATGTTATGTAAATTTGTCCTCACTTTGAAACAATTGGACCAACCCCTACTTGCAACAAATTCTTCATCACAATCACTTTCACTTACTTCACATGCAACTTTTAAACCATTGAAAAGTCTTTGAGCTTTTCTTGCACTAAAGTAAAGCTAAAGAACTATATGTACCTTTCAAAGATCACCTACAAATTCCACTCAATGACTTAAACAGTTAGGAATACATCTTGTTCATAACCCAGGGACTACCTGTAATGGGCTTCATCCTAAAATTTCAACTACAGTACAGTCTTGGTATTCATTTTGTGGTCCATGGTCCTGCAACATTGAAATCTCCTGGGAACTTAATAGAAATACAGAAAACCAGGCCTCACCCTAGGATTACTGAATCAGAATCTACATTTTATCAAGCCTGCCTTCCCCTAAGTAATTCCTATGCCCAGTAGATGTTGAGAAGCACCAGTCCAGAGGGCTGCAAGGGTAGAATTCTGGAGTTAATCACACAGACAATAGGATGCTGTGAACAGCATTTAAAAGAGAATGAATTACCCCAGTGTGCCAGGAGAGGACCATAGCCCACATTTATTAAATGAGTATACTGCTTGGGTACTGATTGAACATTTTCACATGTACTGACTCATTTTATCCTGACCACAAAACTACAGGTCCTGTACTATTATTATCATCTTTCAATAACAAAGATGAAAAAACTGAATCCTGAAGGTTAAGTGACTTTCCCAAGGTCACACAATTGGTAAATGATGAGCCTGGATTCAAACCAGACATTTTGGCTCCCAGCCCCAGTTTGGAATCATTATCCCGTACTACCCCTTTGTGAATAGCCTATTTTACCTTCGTTGACTGGCACTGTTCCTGGACTTCATAAGCATTTTGTAATTGCAAATAAATGAAACTCCAAGTTCAATCAAATGCATTCATAGCTTTAATTTCCATGACCAAATCTGTCACTTCTTTCCACAATGGACTGGGAAGAAACCTTAGTGATAAGTAATTAAGGACCTCATCAATGTTTACCTTTTTACTACTTACATTTTATCATCTCCATTCCTCCCAAAGCAGGTAGTGCATTGTTTTTGCATAGTCTGGAGTTGAAGTTGCTGCCAGTATCATCAGCAAACACTAAAATTAACTGCCTGCATAATTTGTACCCACTAGATATTTTAGATATGTTACTTGAGTTAATATAAACCAAGGTAGGGATTATTATCTCATTGTATAGATAATGAGGGCAAGTTCAAAGAGGTTAAGTAAAATCAGACAGCATCAGATAGGTTTTAATTCCAATTCTTTCTTATTGTAGAAGTAAAATTCTTGCAAGCATCTAATACTGATGCCTGATGATTTTCCTTGTTACTGACTAGAAACAATCTTAGAATTCATAGAACTGAGAGATCAGCATTGTTTATTTGGTATTGTTTTAATTTTCCTCACCTCAATCCATTACAATAGTAATTTTCAGACTTCAGAACATTCAGAATTATCTGGAAGCCTTTTTAAAAATAGACTACTGGAGCCAGACACAGAATTTATGAGTTAATAAATGTGTGATGGTGCCCAAAAACTAACATTTCTACCAAATTCCAGGAAAAGTTGATTCCTTTGCTCTGGGGACCACACTTTGAGGACCACTGCAGGAAAGAGACCTTCGTAGTTCCTTGCATGTCCTTAGATAGTTCTCATTCTTATTTGGAAATTTATTGCAAGCTAGAGGTACTGGACTGCAGCAGATCTGAATGTAGTTTTCATACAGGCATAAACTTAAATCCTTCTATCTTGAAAAAAAAAACAAATAGATTTAGCTTTCACAAAATAAAACCAACAATAGCAAAAAAAAAAAAAAAAAACACAAAAAAAAACAACCCACAAACAAACCACTGCTATCAAGTCAATTCCGACTCACAGTGACTCTGTAGGACAGAGTAGAACTACATGGCAGGCTTCTCAAGGCTGTAAATCTTTATGGAACCAGACTGCCACATCTTTCTCTCCTGGAGCAGCTGTTGGTTTGGAACCACTGGCCATGAAGTTAGCAGCCAAGTGCATTAACCACTGTGTCCTCAGGGCTCCCTGTCCACACAATACTTAACTAAATCTATGTTTTAAAAAATTCTATCTGGTTTCCAGCTCTTGGTATTTACCTTCTTTGAAACATTTTAGGATCAAATCATAATTTGTATTTAGTGTTTGAGGATAGCAGTGAAAAGCCAGATATTGCTCAGTACTTTATTTGCCAGTCAGGGTGATGAGTCACTCAGAGTATATGTATGCAGGTGAAACAGTGGATACTACCAATGTTTGCATAGGCATTTGGCTATTAAGAAAAGGCACTCATTAGTTTAAGTTTAAAAGTCAGTAAGATACACAAGTCCTGCCATCATCTATGCCACTAACATATCCCATGTTACAAAGGTAGAGATGTGGTAGAGAGTATGCATTGTTGGAAGGAAACAATGAAGTGCCTTATAAAATATCTTGCCCAGTTCCAGGTGTCAAGAATATATTTGGTAAGTTTTTCCAGAATGTTTGTTACCAAAAAAAAAAACAAAAACAAAACAAATTCACTGCCGTCCAGTTGATTCTGACTCATAGCAACCCCTCCTTGGGTTTCCAAGGCGGCATATCCACAGAAGTAGATTGCCCAATCTTCCTTCCGTGGAGTGGCTGATGGGTTTGAACCACCAGCCTTCTGGTTATCAGAATGCTTATTAGTTCCAGAAACAGAAAATGCCCTTCTTGGACCCTAACAGTATGTCTCATAAATATATATCAATTTTTTTTTTTTTCCTTTTGCTTTGAAAAACAAAGGGTCATTTCACTGACAACTCCAAAAGCCAATTCTTTTGTCAGATAATTATGGTAGTAGATAACATTACTGAACAAAACAAAGTTTATGTTCCCAAAGAACTCTAATGGATAAAGTTATGTCTTATTTCATGTAATCCTCACACCACTCCTATGATGTGGGTTTATGTCCACTTTAAAGGGAGAAAATTGAGGTTAAGAAATGTTCAATGACTTAACCACTTTGCAAATAAATGATTTGGTCAACTTTCATCCTCAGACCTTTTTAATCTGGTTTACTTTTTCTTAATTAAAGCATACAACTTTGAAAGTTTTTTCTGTCTTTTCAAGATATATTCCCCAATAGGGAGGTCATTGATGTGGGGGGAGCATTGGTAATCCGGGCTTACTGTTTTCAGCGCTGAGAAAAGCACAGGTTGATTAGCATATTAAAAATACTTTTCTCTTCCCCCAGAATTTGTCTAACAAATATTGTGGCTATATATCTATATCTTTGTTTTAAAAACACCAAAATTCAATAGCTTAAAACAGTAACAACCATTTGTTATCTCTTGTGGTGGATTTACTGGGTTCAGCTGGAAAGTTCTTTTGCTTTGTGTCCTGTTTGCTGGAGGTACAGTCATCTAGGATGCTCAGTTGGGCTGGGACTGCCTCTGAGATGGCTGACTCGCAAGGCTAGCAGTTGGTGTTGACTGCTAGCTGGGAATTCACCTGGGGCTGTTAACTAGAGTACCTCAGTTCTACAGATGGAAGCTGGATTCCAAGAAAAAGAACTAAAAATGAAAATTGCAGATTTATTAAGGTCCCCTTAACATCTACTCTCAGAAGTTACAAAGTCACTTTTGCCTCACTCTTTCAGTCAAAATATTATAGACCAGCCTTATAATTTAAGTAGAAGAATAACAGATTTGCGGCTAAATTTAGTCTACCACAGGCTTCCCTCTTGCCGTAAAACATTTATATTCTTCTAGGAATATAAAGTACACTAACACCCTCTCTCTGGTAGCATAGTGGCTAAGACACTTGCCTGCTAACCAGACAGCTGGCGGTTCAAACCCACCAGCCACACCTCAGAAGGAAGGTTGGGCAATCCTACTTCCGTAGTGATACTGCCTCAGAAACCCAAGGAGGGGTCACTATGAGTCGGGGCCGACTCGACGGCACATAACAACAACAACAACAACAACAACACCCTCTCAAGACCACCAAAAGACATTGCATTGTAGCATCAAAGTAAGGTTCAAAGTACAGGATTTTTGTTGTTGTTGTTATGTGCTGTCAAGTCAAACCCGACCCGATGCTCCTTGGGTTTCCAAGGTGGTATCACTACACAAGTAGATTGCTCAACCTTCTTTCTGAGAGGAGGCTGATGGATTTGAACTGCCAGCCTTCTGGTTAGCATTCAAGTGTCTTAGGCATTACCTTACCAGAGCTCCTAAATTACAGGATATCATTACCTAAATTATATCTAGGTGTGGATGAGGTACCTCAGGATGGGCTTCTCAGGTGTGATTCTACAAATGTAGATATTTTTGGATTAAAAAGACAAGTTATCTGTCAAAAAAAAAAAAAAAACCCTCAAAAACTCAATTGGAAGAGAACAGTAGAATAACTCCAGTAGTCACTCCAGTTTAAAAGAGCATAGCAAAAAGGACATTACCCATAGACTGCTGCTTAAAACAAACAAACCAAACAACAACAAAACTTCACTGTAATTGAGTCAATTCTGACTCATAGTGACCCTACAGGACAGAGTACAACTGCCCCCTAGGATTTCCAAGGCTAGAAATCTTTACTGAAGCAGACTGCCTCATCTTTCTCCTGCAGAATGACCGGGGGTTTGAACTACTGACCTTTCAGTTAACAGCTTAGTGGATGTATTTTAATATTTATATTTATTTATTATTTTATTGTATTTATTAAAGTCTGGTTATTTCTTTAGGGTTCTTATATCTACCCTTAAAGTTATCCTCCCTTTTTCATAAGAAATGGCCCATGTTTGCAGCTTAAAAAGTATATTCTACTGTTTGATAACTGGGGTTGTATGTCAGCTTAGAGGGACCATGATTCTGAGTGGTTTAAGTAGTTGTGATGTGGTTGTTCCCATGATGAGATCTGATGTATATGCTTAGAGCAGGCAATCAGTTGAAAGGGAGTTTCCTGAAGGGTGTGACCTGCTTCCAATATATAAGTGGATGTCCTGGGAATATTCAGGCCCTTTCTGTGGATCTGGATCCTTTCATGCTGCCTACAACTGTCCTGTGAGCATGCTGATCTTGAATTTGTCATCTGTCAAAAGTCAGCAGTCTGTTATATTGCCTGCCAACCTTGAGCTCTTCAGCCCCTGTAGGTGTGTGAGTCGGGAAATGCCTCCAGCTTGACATTTGATCCTGGAAGTCGGGACTTGCCAGCTTCTATAACTGTGTGAGCCATTTTCCTAAGATAAATTTTTCTCTCAGTATGCATATAAACTTTACTGGTTTTGCTTCTCTAGAGAACCTAGCCTAAGTCATGCCCATAGAAATTTTGGGGCCTAGACTTATCTTTTCATTTTGAGTATGTTTTATCCCCCCTTGAAGTCCAAGCTGATTTTATTTCTGCTAGTGCACTTGTCTCAACACTTCTGTAGGTTTCTGGTGAATCTTGTTAAAATTTACCATATGAAATAAAAGATGCATCCACAAATCTTTTCAAGACAGTCCTATGTCTACTTTGGTTATTGGACAATGTCCTAAAGGTAATTAGAAGGATTTCGTTTTATACTGTTTTTTTATGTCCTCTTGAATCTAAAGCCATGCCCTCTAGATTCCTTGCATCTTTTTTGCCCTGATCCAATATCTGCACTAGTTATGGTTGTTTAAAGAAGCAGAAGCACTGTGAGCATTATGGTATTATTGTGGAATATTTATTAATAGAATTATACCTTAAACAATGTGGGAAAAACTGGGGAAGAACTTCCATAAAAGAGAGTTGAATAAGCAAGAAATGTCCCTAATCAGCCCTCTGGAAACACTGACATAGGTGAACAAGTTAGTTTTGGGATAATTTGGGAAATCAGACCCATCCAGCTCTCTGAGTTAGCTCAGGAAGGGGAGCTGGCCAAGATATCTGGGTTGCCTCTGTGGCTGGTGGTGGGCTTCTGGAGGTTCAGCAGTTGGAGAGAAGAGCTAGAGATGAACCGGGATGAAGCAACGTCAAGCTGGAACCCAGGAGCCCTCTGCATTTGTCTTGAATCAAGTTTTACTATGACAACTTGATTCTAAAGGCAGTTGTTATTCTGACTTCTAATACTGATGGATTTTTTTTTTTTTTTTTCTTTTGGTCAGCTCTAAACAGAGCTTTGAAACAGGGGAGTCTGGTTTGACCCCCTGATGAGAATTTGAATTTCCATCCCAGATGTACTATGAATCAGAATCTATGTTTTAACTAGATCCACAGGTGATTCTTATGCATGATCGATTGATCTCTAGAGGGATCTATAGGCAGCTGTAACTCTTAGAACCATAGTAGAAAGAAGATTCTGGGAAATAGATTCTTTTTGAAGTGTGTCAATTTGACACAGTATAAAACCACCACAATAAGTATGAACCTACTGGTGGCACAATGGTTAAGTGCTCAGCTGATAATTGAAAGATGGGCAATTCAAACCCACTAGCTGGGGAAAAAAAAAAAAAAAAATACCTGTGATCTGCTCCCTGCCTAAGATTTACAGCCTAAGAAACCCTGTAAGGCAGTTCTGCTCTGTCATAGCAAGAAATTATTCACATTTGAAAGTAAAATTCACAGAATTTATTCAGAATTAAAGACTCATTTGAATGAAGAAATCATCACCTTAGACAGGTGAAAGCTGATGAGTTCAGAGAAGCAAATGTAAGTGGGAACTGACATATGACTAAAATGGGAAAATACAGTAAAAATCATTTTTGGTTAAGCATTGACTGAGGTCATTGAAGGGAAGGGTTAAATGAAACCAGGAATTGGCTACAATTGGATACATGTACATAGTTGGGAGAAGGGGATTGGTTCAGGGGTTAGTTTTAGAAGTTCCCATGGGCAGAGATTTACAATTATAGTCACAAGATGCTTACAATATTCATTTTCCACAATAGATTATAAAAGCATCTTGCTTGAGGTAAAACATTTTTTAGGGAATGTCTCTACTAGAACTTGCTATTGCCAAGACTCCCTCCTTAGGTACACCCTTCCTATATCCTGCTATAACCAGGGAGAAAAGATGTTTCCCTAACTGCCCGTGGTTGCTAACCAAATAAGGAGCTCAAAAGTCAGGCATGTAATTTCAGTTTGATTTTGCTTAAGTCAGCAGGGGTCTAGGTTAATTCAATCATTTTTACTTTGGTCAAAGGTTCAATAAAACAAAATTTCTCTCTTACATGGGTCACTATGAGTCAGAATGTTTTGACAGCACACAACAACAACATGGACCTGGCACTCTACTAAACTTTGACAGTACACCATTGACCAAAATAGATTAGTATGTAACATGGAGCTTACATGTTAGAATTAAGAGCTCTGGTAGCATACTGGCTAAGGCACTTGATTGCTAACCAGAAGGCTGGCGGTTCAAAACCCACCAGCCACTCCTCGGAAGGAAGGTTGGGCAATCCTACTTCCATAGTGATACTGCCTAGGAAACCCAAGGAGGGGTCGCTATGAGTTGGGGCCAACTTGACGGCACATAACAACAACAACAACATAAGCACTTTAATTCCTTAGGTAGATAAAGAGTACCTTACTTTCTGAAACCTAATAGTTTTCAGTCCAATTTACAGTACAGGCACATTAAAATGATGATGGCTGACTTCTTTGAAATTATTCATTATTTTCCAAAGAAATTAAACTATAGGATTATTGTCCAAAGTACAATGACCAAGTTAAGTTTTCAAACCAAACTCACTGCCGTCAAGTAGGTCCAGACTCATAGCAACCCCTCTGTGGGTTTCCAAGGCAGTATCACTATGGAAGTAGATTGCCTAACCCGCTTTCTGAGGAGTGTCTGGTGGGTTTGAACCACCAACCTTCTGGTTAGCAGTCAAGTGCCTTAGGCACTACACCACCAGAGCTCTTGAGTTAACCCTTCAAATGCCTGGAGAGCATTCTCTAATGACATGATCAAGTTGGGGCTTTCATTTTTCTTTGGATTAATTATATTAGAATAGTTGTACATGAGTAAAGATGTTCTATCTTGGACATCTCTGGGATAATTATTACATCTTTATAGTACCACGTGTGAACTGCTAAAATACCTGTACTAGGATCTGTAGGAGCAAATCTATACCTTTTCATTGATTTTTTTAGTTTAGCATGTTTATGGGCTGACTGCATTTCTCTACTGCCTATATCCTCATTGGCAGTTAGGCAAATATATTATTTTCCTTTCACTTGTATATGTCCTATGACTGAACCATGAATTAATAAGGAGTGACACTCTTACATTTCAGAACAGGGAGAAAAAACTAACAAAATACTCCTGATGTGACAGTTGCTGTGTTTCCAAAACCAAAACCAAAACCAAATATACTCCTGTTGAGTCGGACCCACTCACAGCGACCCTTCCTTGAGTTTCTGAAGCAGCATCACTATGGAAGTAGATAGTCCAAACTTCGTTCCAAGGAATGGCTAGTAGGTTTGAACCTCCAGCCTTCTGGTTAGCAGTCAAATGCCTTATGTACTATGCCACCAATTCTAACAATAATGTACATATCCATATATTTATGGTTGAGAAAATTGAAATAGAAAAGCTTGTAAGTGGCAGCTTTTAAGTAGCAGACACAAGATCCAAAATCAAATATTTCCTAAATGCAAGGATTTTCTGTTATGCTATACTGATTATAATTCTGAATGTGCTGGCTTATTTGTCAATTATTTGTTGATTCATAACCTGTTTTGGAAAAGAAGTTGAGGCAGCAGAGAAACTGTTAGATTTTTTTTTTAATACCATGTCAGTCGAGTAATTTTTATCTAGAAAGCCCTTTCCTATAAATTTCAATGTAGAATATGACAGACTTTTTTAAGAAATATTGACAGACATGAACATTTCAGGAGTACATTTACTGGGAAAACGATGGATACCTTTGTTACCAGGTCCTAATCAGTGCTAACTTTACTGTACATTCCTGACGAGCTATATAAATTTAGCAAGGAAAATTTAAAAATAACAGAAAACAATTTATGATGAAATACTATTAAAAAAGCAAGGAGTTCCATGGTTATTTAATTTATGAGGGAGATGTCTGAAACAACCTTAACTGGTCTCTTCAGTGCAGAAATTCTTAGCATTCCAATATGCCAATAGCACTTCTTTTTCTTTAAGAGAAGGGCATAATATATACAACTTGAAAACATATTTGACCTTGGGAATTTTTGTGAAGGGTCTTGGAAGTAAATCTTGGTATACATTCTTAGAAATTCTGCCTTAGAAAATGCTAAGGAATAGCTTAAAGTGACTGAATTTTGAAAAACTTAACTAATGACTAAACCATCATACCTTAGCCTGTGCTGTTGCTCAAAGTGCAAAATCTTTCTTTATCGTGTATGTCCTCCAGGTATGAGAATTTAGGCTGCCTGATTATTTTGTTTTGTTTCATTTACATTTAAACTTTCATATATATATATATATGTATATATGTATATATGTATGTTGTTGTTGTTGTTATGTGCCCTCGAGTCGGCCCCGACTCATAGCGACCCCTCCTTGGGTTTCCGAGGCAGTATCACTACGGAAGTAGGATTGCCCAACCTTCCTTCCGAGGAGTGGCTGGTGGGTTTGAACTGCCAGCCTTCTGGTTAGCAGTCAAGTGCTTTAGCCACTATGCTACCAGAGCTCCTGTATATGTATATGTATATGTATATGTATATGTGTGTGTGTATATATATATATATATATAATTCTTGAAAAGTAATACATTTGCAAGATTCAGAATGCAACATCAGGTCTCTTTTTTAATGTATTTTATTGAAATATAATTCATGTGTAGTGAAATACATAAAACTATAGTGACATGGAGGAGATCTGGTAGCATAATGCCTAAGGCACTTGACTGCTAACCAGAAGGCTGGCAGTTCAAACCCACCAGCCACTCCTCGGAAGGAAGATGGGGCATAGTGATACTGCCTCAGAAACCCAAGGAGGGGTCACTATGAGTCGGGTCCAATTCGATGGCACATAACAACAACATAGTGACATAGGTCAATGCTTTTTTTTTTTGTTTGTTTTTTGGTGCTGTTCCCTCCCCTGGTAACCAACAAAGAAAGTTTCCTTCCACATATAAACCTTTCCTTGACTTTTTACAATAATGAACTATATTTGTCCTTCAGTGATTGACTTATTTCACTCAGCATAATATCCTCCAAGTTCATCCACATTATGTGGTGTTTTGCAGATTCTACATTATTCATTAGTGTTGGTTAGTATCCCATTGTGTGTCTGTACCATAATTTGGTTATCCATTCTTCTGTTGATGGGCACCTAGGTAGTTTCCATCTTTTTGCTATTATAAACAGTGTTGCAATGAACATGGGTGTGAATATATCTGTTCTTGCCTTGGCTCTCATTTCTTTAGGATATATACCTAGTAATAGAATTGTGGGGTCAAATGGTATTTCTAATTCCAGCTTTTTAAGGAATCATCATACTGCTTTCCACAGTGGTTGTATCATTTTGCAGTCCCACCAGCAGTGTATGAGAGTCCCAATCTCTCCACAACTTCCCCAGCATTTGTTATTTTCAGTGTTGTTGAATTTTGCCCTTAGTGCTGGACTGAGATTGTATCTCAGTGTTATTTTGATTTGCATCTCTCTGATGACTAAATGACTGTGAGCATTTGTTCATGTATTTGCTGATAACCTGAATATCCTCTTTGGTGAAGTCTCTATTCATGTCTTCTGTCCACTTTCTAATTGGATTGTTAATCTTTTTGTTGTTGAGTTTCTATAAATTTTAGAGATAAGTACCTTGTCATATATGTCATTGCCCAATATTTTTTCCTAATCTGTAGATTCTCTTTTTACTCTTTCGGAGAAGTCTTTGGAAGCATATAAAAATTTGATCTTTAGAAGGTCCCATTCATCAAGTTTATTTCAGCTGTTTGTGCATTTTGGGTTATGCTTAACAGTCTATTTATACCATGTATTAGGGCCCCTAAATTTGCCCCTATTTTTTCATTGAGGAACTTTATAGTTTTAAGTTTCACATTAAAGTCTTTGATCCATCTGGAATTAGTTTTTATGTATGGTGTGAGGTATAGATCTTATTTCATTTTTCTACAAATGGATATCCAGTTTTGTCAGTACCATTTGTTAAAGAGACCATCTCTTCCCCATTTAATGGATTTCAGTCCTTTGTCAAAAATCAGCTGACTATAGGTCAATGGATCTATTTCTGGGTTCTCAGTTCTGTTTCACTGGTCTATGTGTCTGTCATTGTACCAGTACCAGGCAATTTTGACTACTGTGACTATATAGTAGGTTTTGAGATCTGGCAGTGTGAGACCTCCTACTTTGTTCTTCTTCTTCAATAGTGATTTGCTTATTTGAGGTCTCTTTCCTTTCCATATAAAATTGGTGATTGGTTTTTCCATATCCTTAAAGAATGTTGATGGGATCTAGATTGGGATTACTTTGAATGTATAGATTGCTTTGGGTAGTATTGACATTTTCACAATGTTTAATCTTCCTATCCACAAGCATAGTATATTCTTCCATTTTGTAGATCTCTTATGGTTTCTTGGAGTAGTGTTCTGTAATTTTCTTTGTACTTGTCTTTTGTGTCTCTGGTGAGATTTATTACCAAGTAATTTTTTTTTTTTGGTAGCTATTGTAAATAGTATTGATTTCCTTATTTCCTTTCCAGCAATCTCTTTGCTGGTGTAGATGAATCCAACTCATTTTTGGATGTTGATCTTGTATCCCACCACTGTGCTAAATCTCTCAATAGTTCCAGTAGGTTTTTTTTTTTTGCTGAGTCTCTCGGGTTTTCTATGTATAGGATCATATCATCAGCAAATAGGAATAGTTTTACTTCTTTCTTACCAATCTGGATGCCTTTGATTTCCCTTTCTTGCCTTATTGCCCTGGCTAAGACTTCAATACAATTTGAATAAAAGTGGTGATAGAGGGCATCCTTGCCTGGTTCTCGTTCACAAGGAGAATGGTTTCAGTTTCTCTGCATTGAGAATAATGTTGGTTGTTGTTTTTGCATATATGCCCTTTATTATGTTGAGGAATGTCCCTTATATTCTGATATTTCTGAGAGTTTTGATCAGAAATGGATGTTGGATTTTATCCAATGCCTTTTGTGTATTGATTGATACAATCATGTGGTTCTTTTTCTTTGTTTTATTTATGTGGTAGATGACACTGATTGTTTTTCTAATGTTGAACTATCCTTGTATACCTGATATGAACTCCACTTGGTCATAATGTATAATTTTTTTGTTATGTTGTTGGAGTCTATTGCCTAGGATTTTGTTGAAGATTTTTGCATCTATATTCATGAAGGATATTGGTCTATAGTTTTCATTTTGAGTGATGTCTTTGCCTTGTTTTTGTATCAAGGTTATGCTTTCTTCATAAAATGAATTAAGGAGGATTCCATCCTTTTCCATGTTCTTGAATAGCTTGAGTAGAATTGGTGTTAATTATTTTCTGAACGTTTTGTAGAATTCTTCCATGAAAAAGTCTGGGCCAGAACTTTTTCGTGTTGGTAATTTTTTTTGACCTGTTCAATTTCTTCTTTTGTTATGTGTGTGTTTAAATTTTCCACCTCAGCCTTTATTAGTTTAGGTAAGTAATACGTTTCTAGAAATATCTCTTTCTTCTAGATTTTCAAATTTGTTGGAATATCTGGTAGCATAGTGGCTAAAGCACTTGACTGCTAACCAGAAGGCTGGCAGTTCAAACTCACCAGCCACTCCTCGGAAGGAAGGTTGTGCAATCCTACTTC
>NW_006922100.1:938461-939511 GCF_000298275.1 Orycteropus afer afer | reverse complement strand
AAGGATGGTGGTGTTCAGTTTCCATGTGTTTGCTCTTTTTCTGTTAATCTTCCTATTGTTGATTTCTAATTTGCTAGCACTGTGATCTGAGTAGATGCTTTGCAGTATTTCAATGTTTATAAACTTATTAAGCCTTGCTTTATAGCTTAACATATGCTCAGTCATGGAGAATGTTCCATGTACACTGAAAAAAGAATGTATATTGTCCTGTTGTTGGTTGAAGGGCTCTATAAGATCAAGTTGGTGGACTGAGTTGTTTAGTTCTTCTGAGTCTTTGTTGAGTTTCTTTCCAGTTATTCTATCTTTGATTGAAAGCGGTGTATTAAAGTCTCCCATTATGACTGTGGAGTCATCTATTTGCCTTTTCAACTATTTTAAAGTCTGATTTATGTATGGCTCTTTCTTTGGGTGTATAGATATTTGTTATGGTTGTATCTTTTTGTTCAATCAATCTTTTAATCATTATATAATTTCCTTCCTTGTCTCTTATATAGTGTTTTTTGTCTTCAGGTCAATTGTATCAGAAATTATTATTGTCACTCATGCTCTTTTATGGTTGCCATTTGCTTGGTATATCTTTTTCCAACCTTTGATTTTTAGTCTGTTTTTGTCTTTGTCTCTAAAGTGTGTCTCTTATAGACAGTATATTGATGGGTTATATCTCCATATCCAGTTTGCAACTCTCCAACTCTTGAGTGGTGCATTTAATCCATTGACATTTAGTGTAATAATTGACAAGTATGGATTTATTGCTGTCATTTTGTTATGTGTTTTTTTGTGGTGTTGCTTATTTCTTTGTTCTATGTAATTTTCTGTGCTGAAAATTTTGATTTTGAATTGTTTTATCATCTCTTTTATTGCTATTATTTTAGTATTTGCTAAATATTTGTGCTGGTCCTCTTTTTTTTATTTTTATGTGAAGGTTTATCATTTTTCTTTGAGGTTACCTTGTGATTTATAATTTTCTTCCCAAGTTTAGAACAGTCTGTCTGTTCTATCTTGCAGTTGTCTTGACTTCCCTACCATTTAGAAGTTCTGTAACTATACTAG
>NW_006922100.1:914360-937016 GCF_000298275.1 Orycteropus afer afer | reverse complement strand
ATAGATCTACTTCCAAGTGGATGACAGTGGTAGCCGGGCACCATCTAGTTCTCTGGTCTCACAGTTGTATAGGCTGCAAATCGGATGGTGTACCAGTGTCTAGGACTAACTGTTTCTATGAATTTTGGTTTTCTTCATTCTTCTTTGCTCTGGATGTGGAAAGACCTATTGTTGCATCTAGATGGCAGCTTGCCAGCTTTTAAGATCCCAGTTACTACTCACCAAAGTAAGAGGTGGAACAATGTTTTGTACAGTATGTTATGCCAATTGAGCTTGATGTCCCCTGTGACTATGGTCCCAAGCCCACAGGTTCAACTACTCGGTCCCTCTTGTATATTTTTTTATATATGTGGGTAAGTGATTTTATAATGCAATCATAAATACATGTTTAAAAACATAAAATAAATAGTATGTATATAGATATCTTTAAAGCATTCAGCTACTAACCAAACAATTGAAGTTCAAATCCACTACCTCTTCTACAGGAGGAAAATGTGGCAATCTTCTTCCATAAAGATTGCTGTTCTGTTGTTGTTAGGTGCCATTAAGTTGCCTCTGACTCATAGCAACCCTATGAACAACAGAAAAAAACAATGCCTGGTCCTGTGACACCCTCAGAGTTTCTTCTATCCTTGAGCCCATCATTGCAGATACTGTGTAATTCCATCTCATCGAAGGTCTTCCCCATTTTTGCTGACCCACCACTTTAGCAAGCATGATCGCCTTCTCCAGGGATTAGTCTCTTAGAATTCTCACTTATAAAGAGCATTGCAGCTGCACTTCTTCCAGGACAGATTTATTCATTCTTCTGGCAGTGCATAGTATTTTCTATACTGTTCGTCAGCACCACAATTCAAAGGCATCAATCTTCTTTGGTCTTCCTTTTTCATCGTTTAGTTTTCACATACATATGAGGCAATTGAAAATACCATGGCTTGGGTTAGGCTCAACTTAGTTTTCAAAGTGACATCTTTGCTCCTTAACATAACAAACAGGTCTTTTGAAGCCAATTTTCCCAGTGCAATACGACATCTGATTTCTTGACTGCTACTTCCGTGGGTGTAGATTGTGGATCCAAGTAAAATGAAATTCCAGACATCCTCATTCTTTTCTCCATTTATTGTGATGTTGCTTGTAGGTCCAGTTGTGAGGATATTCATTTTCTTTATCTTGAGGTATAATCCATACTGAAGATTATATTCTTCCAACAAGCAAAGTTCTGTCATCTGCATATTGCAGGTTGTTAATGAGTCTTCTTCCATTTCTGATGCTACATTCTTTTTCATATAATCCAGATTCTCAGATTATTTGCTCAGTATACAAATTGAATAAATATGGTAAAATGATACAATCTTGATGCACATCTTTCCTAATTTTATAAGATGCAGTATTGCTTTGTTCTGGTCAAAGGCTTCTTAATCTATGTAGTTTCCTCACAAGCACAACTAAGTGGCCTGGAATTCCCATTCTTTGCAATGTTATCCATAATTTGTTATGATTTACACAGTCAAATGCCTTTGTATAGTCAATAAAACACAGGTAAACATCTTTCTGATATTCTTTGCTTTCAGACAAGATTCATGAGATATCAAAAAAGATATCCCTAATACCATGTGATTTTCTGAATCCAGCTTGAATTTCTGGCAATTCCCTGTCAATATACTGCTGCAAACATTTTTGAATTATCTTCAGCAAAATTTTACTTGCATGTGATATAAATGATTTTTTTCAGTAATTTCCACATTCTGTTGGATCACCTTCCTTTGGGAGAAGGGTAAAAATATGTATCTCTTCCAGTCAGTTGGCCAAGCAGCTGTTTTCCAAGTGTCTCAGCATAGATGAGTTAGAGCCTCTAGCACAAATCTATTTACTGAAACATCTCAGTGGGTCAATTTCTGGAGCCTTATTTTCCACCAATACTTTCAGTGACTTGAATTATTCCTTCAGTACCATTGGTTCTTTATCATATGCCATCACCTGAAATTATTGAATGCTGACCAATTCTTTTTGATACAGTAAGTCTGTGTATTCCTTCCATCTTTGTTTGATGCATTCTGCATTGTTTAATATTTTGCCTACAGAAACCTTCAGTATTGCAATTTGAGGGTTGATATTTTTCTTCGGTTATTTTAACTTAAGAAATGCCAAGCATGTCTTTGCATTTTGATTTTCCAACTCCAGGTCTTTTTACATTTCATTATAATAATTTACTTTGTTTTCTTGAGCTGCCTTTTGAAATCTTCTATTCAGCTCTTTTATTTCATCATTTTTTCCTTTTGCTTTAGCTACTCTCTGTTCAAGAGCAAATTTCTGCTGACATTAATTTTGGCCTTTTCTTCCTTTCCTATCTTTTTGATGACCTTTTGCTTTCTTCGTATGAAATGTTCTTGATGTCATACCACAGCTCATCTGGTCTTTGGTCATTCATGCTCAATGCATAAAATCTATTCTTCAGATTGTTTCTAAATTAAGGTGGGAAATAAGGTCATATTTTGGCTTTCTTTGAATTGTTTAAATTTTCCTCAGCTTCAATTTGAACTTGCATATGAGCAATTGATGGTCTGTATTACAGTCAGCTCCTGGTCTTATTTTGACTAATGACATTGGGCTTCTCCATTGCCTCTTTCCACAGCTGTAGTTGATTTTGTTCCTATGTATTTGTTCTGGTTACCTAGTGCCACTCTAACAGAAGATACCATAAATTGGATGGTTTGAAGAAACAGGAGTTTATTCTCTTAAAGTTTGGAGGCTTTAAGTCTGAGTTCAAAGTGCAGGCTCTAGGGACTGTGTGAAAGCCCCACAACCTTGGCCTTCAGCTCTGCCTCCTGCTCCTGGCCCACTGGAGCTAGAGGATTTTCTTCACTCAGACTGCTACTGGCTGCTGAGACTGACAAGCCCAAGTTTGACAAGTAAAAAGGCACAGTCCCGATGTTACTAAACCACATGGCAGGCCATTAATTCAAGTCCATTGAAAATCCCAAGGTTATCAGAGCATAGAAGGCTGCTGAACAATGGCACAGCTACATGCAGGACCATTCCTGAAGCTGTTTCTTCTGTGTGGGAAGCAGACCACATCCCTAACACAGCTACTCGGCTGCTTATGGTAGGTCCCACCATGGAGTTGATTGCCAGTCTCATCATGGAGAATAACTACCACCAGCTGTCCAGCCAATCAACCAGTACCAGCCAAGTTGACACACAAACTTAACCACCACAGTATTCCATCTGGTAAGGCTGAAGTGTAGCATCACTGTTTATGTTGTGGATAAAGGGTATTTGTAATGAACAAGTCATTGATCTTTCAAAATTCTATCTTGTGACCTCCAGTGTTATTTCCATCACCAAGGCCATGCTTTCCAACTACTGTTGTTTCTTTGTTTCCAAGTTTTCCATTCCAATCACCATTAATTAATTATCATATTGATTATATTTTTGGTCAATTTCAGTCTGCAAAAGTTGGTAAAAATCTTCAGTTTCTTCATTTTTGGCTTTAATGGTTGGTGCATACATTTGAATAGTAGTATTATCTGGTCTTCCTTGTAGGCATATGGCTATTATCTTATCACTGGCAGCTTTGTACTTGAGGATAGATCTTGAAACATTCTTTGTGAAGATGAATGAGATGCCATTCCAATTCAATTCATCATTTCTGACATAATAGACCATATGATTATCTGATTCAAAATGGCCAATACCCTCTATTTCAGCTCACTAATGCCTATGGTATCAATTTTTATACTTTCCATTTCATTTTTGACAGCTTCCAATTTTCCTAAATTCATACTTTGTACATTCCACATTCCAATGATTAATGAATGTTTCTAGTTGTTTTTTTCCCATTTTGAGTCATGGGTCATCAGTAAATGAAGGTCCAGAAAGCTTTACTCCATCCTTGTCATTAAGGTTGACTCTACTTGGAGGAGGCAGCTCTTCCCAATAGTATTTTGACTGACTTTCAACCTGAGTGGATAACCTTCTGGCACTATATCAGACAGTATTTCACTGTTATTCATAATGTTTTCAGTGGTCAAGTTTTTCAGAAGTGGATGGTCCCATCCTTCTTCCAGGTTTTTCTTAATCTGAAAGCTCCACTGGAAACTATCTACCATGGATGACCCTGCTGGTATTTGAATTACCAGTGACATAGCTTCTAGGTTCACAGCAACATGCAAACCACAACAGTATGACAAACTGGCAGATGAATGGTAGCCATAAAGATTACAGCTTTGGAAATCCTATAGGACAGATCTATTCTGTCCTTTAGGGTTCCTATAAGTCAGAATTGACTCAATGACAGTAGGTATATAAATGCCTATATATACACATAATTCAAGAAGACACAATTTGTCTGATATATAAAAATAATTTAAATTTAAATATGAAAATAAACTCTTTGATTGCATGAAAAAAGCAAAACTCAAGTTAATACTGTATCAAGGAGACAGAGACATAACTATAGCAAAGTGATTGAGAACTTTTAAATATGTAAATGATTAAGAAAAAATATATATATACTTATATACATAGAAGTAAACACATGTAAATATTTTATTAACTCATTAACTGATGAGGGGAACGATAAGATGTTTTAATCAATTCCAAGTAGATTTCAAATGTTCACACACACATGGGCAATCGGGAATACTGAGATGAATTTATAAATAGATGCAAAATTGGTCAGTATCTACAAGGCAGTAATCAATAGCATCTCCTTTAAACCTACTTTGGTTGCATTTCTATGGATAAGAATTATTTGCATTGCTATCAGTTTTGAAACATTACAGATATATAGCCCAAATGCAAAGAAAAGCATAGATATCATAGAAGGGTGTGCTAGACAGGATAGCCAGTATTTTTTCCAATTTTTCCTCACAAAAGGTTTAAAAAAATTATATTGCAGAAGAAACCTGGGTTTGTAACCTTAAAATTTATATGAGGAATATATAAAAAGCATTAAATGAGGATATTTTATAATTCTAAAGAGCACATCAGAGTTGGCAATGAAGAAAATAACAGTTATGAATTCCTAGACAATAAATATAGCTGACTTTTAAAAAGCAGGAAATGCAGGTGCCACAAAATAGCAATAGAAACCTTACCTCACTTTTCCTGGTTTTGACTATTTGTAGAAGAGCCTCCCAACACATCATAGTTTCCTCTGCTGCCACTTTGCTGGGGCTATTTCAGCCTCAGTGTTCATCATTAATTCATCAGCACCTCTTCTAATCCCTGTACCTATTAAGAAAAAAAAGTTAAAACTCAGCCATTCTTAGTAGGACATTTTAACACATACCAAGTATTAAGGAGAAATTGGTACAGTAATAAAATTATTGGCTACTCACTTAAAGGTGGGCAGCTCAGAATCCAACAGCCACCCCATGGGAGAAAGATATGGCTACCAGCTTCCCTAGAGATTCCCACTACATTGAATCAATCCCAACTCATAGTGATCATATAGGATTACCAAAGCTGTTAAATCTTCACAGAAGCAAATTGCCTCATCTTTCTCTTGAAGAGTGACTCATGGGTTTGAACCACTAACCTTTTGGTTAGCAGCTGAAGCCTTAGCCATGGCACTACCACCCTAGGAAATTCTATGGGGCAGATCTACTCTGTCTTACAGGGTTGCCATGAATGGGAATAGACTAAATGGCATTGGGTTTGGTTTTGGAGTGCTGCTTCTTATAAAGTCAAAGAGTTGGAAAAAAAAAAAAAAAGAGCATAGTGGAACAGAGAAGTCTAGAAATAATTTAGAAGAAATTTGTCCACTGATTGTTTTACTTTAGAGTAAAGTTATTATATTTTGCTTATTATTAGTATTATTAATTTTCTAGGTAATGGACTATTCAGATTTTTACAATAAAAGTAAAAGGAAAGTTTATTGGTCAATAGATTACTTCATATGTGTGTAACTTCTCATCTTGTTTTCCAGCTCCAGAGTGGGTTGGTACTTGATAAAATTATCAAGTATTTTGGTATTATCAAGTATTTTATATTAGTAGTACCATGCCATATACAATTATTTAAGACCTTTTTTTTTTAATTTAGAAATTTTAAGTAATTTCTTTGATATAAAAAACATCTGAATATTTATAAGATTTATAAAATTATAGTAACGTGAGGCCAGGTCACATCTCATTGTTTGGAGAACTCACCAGAACCTAAAAATCAGAGTACACTGTGAGGCCAAGGAGATTCGAAGAAAGCCTCCATAGGAAAGCAGCACTTTAATCTCCCAGTGTTCTGTGCTGTCCAGCTTCTTCTCTAGACAAATAAGACCTCTATTTTGTCTTATTTTTATAGATATAAGTGTTAATAAAGTCAACACTGTTGTATTCCAGGAACACAGCCTGACTACACAGATACTAAACCTAGTCAAAGCTTCCCATTCTTTGGACACACCTTGTTCATCTGCATTGGATGTAAAAACAATTAAAAAGTTAAACTCTTCAACAATGTTGGAGAATTGAGATAAATCATTTGAATCACTTAAAGCTGTTACAGCAAATCTACTATTCAAATATTAACAACACATTCATAATTAAATATTTAATGATGAGATTTCCCTGGAGCTAGAACAGAAATCTGAGTTTCTGATTGCTGAGTTGCAGACATGGCATTTTTAGCCAAATTAAGATTTATATAGAGTTGGAATTCTTTTGTGCCACTAAATAGATTTCATTTCATAGTAACACCATGTGACACAGTAGAATTACACCGTAGGGTATTCCAGGTTGTAATGATCAGATTGCCAGGTCTTTCTGCATTTGAGCTACTAAGTGGCTTCAGACTACCAATTTTTTGGTTAGCCACCCAGCACTTAACCATTGTGCCACAAGGGCTTCTCTATAAAGAGTACCAGTATAAATTCTTCAGTATAAAATTCAGCATCAGTATCACACACAAGTGCCTTTAAATGTTGTTTTCCTCTGTTTTGTTTACTAGGATAATAAGTTTAGGCAACATTATGGAGACATAGTTTGAAATATTTGAAAGAACGTGAGCTGAGGAATTAAGCAATTTGAGAAGCAAAATTTATCTCCACAATTTATTAGCCAAGTCATGGTGAGCAAATTAGTTAACATCTCTGAACCTCTAATTTCACATGGGTAGTATGGACTAATGAGTCTTTCCGGAAGGTTTATTTCTAAGGCTTCTATGAAAAATAAGAGAACTACCTAGTGGAATATGCATCATAAAATTGGATGATTATAAGAATAACTACCAATCATTGATTGCTTACAATGCACTGGGTATAGCATTATGCAATTTATATGTATCATTTTATTTTATGTTTATAATAATTCTGCAAAGTAGCTATTATTATAATAAATTATTGTTCAAACAAACTGAACCTTAGAAATGTATTAACTTGTCATACAGTAAGATAATGCAAGAGAGGATTGGGAATCCAGGATTATCTGGTTTTGGAGATACTACTTTACCCAGAATTATATCCAGTATATTCTTCACACTAAACTCAATAATTGTTATTCTCCTCCTCCACTTTGATATAATATAGGTGTGTCAGTTAACTATGGCCACTAAATACTGTATAAAAAACCAGTGTAAAACACAATGGCTTTCAAAAATTATCACTTATTTTTAGAGTAGTTTAGGTTATCTACTCTGTGCTGATCCTTTCTTTGGTTGCTGTTCTCCACAAGTCTCTCCTGGTGCAAAAAGGGCAACGGGGCCACATCTTCTGACCTCCTCTAACCGCACAAATGAAGACAGAATCACCATCAATAGCCCAAGGCCTATTCCCGCAAGGCCAGACGTGCTGCTGCCTTTCCCCGGCCCTTTCACCAACCGTTGCTCCCAAAGCACCCACCACCTCTCTCCTGGGCTCAATAATTCACTGCAGTGGCCACACAGAACTCACAGATTATGGGGTTTATTAGGGAAGCACCAGGCTACAATTTGAGTTCAGGAAAAAATGCTCAGTCTCTCTCCCCAGCCCGCCATCTCTCAACAGTCTCTCACAGTCTCTTCCCAGCAGTGCATGTCCCTCGGTGTCTCTCTCAGCAATGTGTGTCTCTTGCAGCTCTCTCGCAGGAGCGCGTCCTTCCTCAGCCAGCAGTCAGAGAGAGTTCTGCCTCTAGGAGGTCTCCTTTTGAGCCCAGCAGAGTGGCCAAACCAACCAATCATAATATCAGAATTCTAAGCACCTGAGAGAGTGCAGGAACCTCCCAGAACATTGCTTTGTGTTGCGCCCAACAGAAATACCCCAGGTGGATAACTTTTACAATCAGGAGCTCCTCAGTTGCTCACAGCAAATTCCACCACAGAGTTTACAAAGACTTTTGGCTAGAAAAGCCATACCAGGTAGTTTACTACATTGCACCTGGCATCTATCTTCCTTTTCCTGGAACCAGCAGGTGAGTGCAGCCAAGGCTTTCTCTTGCTGATGACAAAGGCATGGTTTAAGCAAGTTCAATTGTGCAAGTGCTTTATTTATATTCTGTTTCCTAACATGCCAGTGGCTAGAGCAAGTCACATGTCCAGGGGTGACAAGTTAATCTGTACCTACAGTAGGAGGGCATTGCCAAATTACTTCCCAATGACGTAGGCAGGAGGAGGATGTTGAATCACAGTAAAAAATTCAGCTTACCACCGAAGGGGAAGTATTTCTCTAACCAAACCAAAAACTAAACTCACTGTCATCCAGTTGATTCTGACTCATAGTGACCCCCTTTGGGTTTCCAAGGCAGTAAATCTTTACAGAAGTAACAGTGGTCCACAAATTGGAGTATGAAGCAAAATTACCTGGGAGGCTTGCAGAGTTTAAATTACTGTGATCTGGGTTTAGGCCCATAAATATATGTGACCCCTCAACAATTCTCCTAGAGTATTTTACTCAAGACATCAACTAAGGGTCTGAATCAACTCAGAGTCTAGCCCATCTTGTACCATTTCTGATTCTGAGAGAGATGCATAGAGTGGTCTTGCCTGGACAACTTTTGTTTAATAACTTCCTTAAGGAAGAAGGAGTAATCCCTTGGAAAATAAGTTGAGATGCTTGTACAGTTTTATTTTTTTATATATATGGAGAAAATTTAGATAATAGCAGGAATATTATTTAGTTGTAACACCAAATGTATAAGAATTTTTGAAATCTTTATTTAAAAAGCATTTATTAATATCTTTCTTCTTGCCTTTCTTAAACCTATGAAATATATTCATCAATCATTTCTATAATATCAAATTTAGGCTCTGAACATATCATGCTGATATGTCCCCACATTGATTAAAGAGTCTTAATGTTGCATAATTTGTTGTTTTAGAAATGGGTAAATCTTTAAATATATAATTAAATATGATTTTCATTTTATATTCAGTAGAAGTTTTCATTAACATAATTAAAAATTGGGAAGAAAGAAGCCTCTTTATATAACCTTCTCTGATTTACACTTAGGAAAAACAGTCATACAACAGGAATCCTTCAATTTCAGCAAAATCAGACAGATGTACCACTGTCAAATATGCATTAATTCTCTACTATGATATAAGTAAAAAAAACAAAAAACAAAAAAAACTCACTGCCATCGAGTAGATTCCAACTCATAGCAACCCCCTTTGGGTTTTTGAGAGAGTAAATCTTTACGGAAATAGATTGCCCAGCCTTTCTTCCGCTGAGTGACTGATGGGTTTGAACCACCAACCTGCTGGTTAGAAGTCAAATGCCTTAGACACTGGACCACCAGAACTCAACTATGTGATTAATATAAGAGAGATAGTGAGTAATAGAAAAAAGTAAGGACTTTGTAAGCAAGGGAACTTGGTTTGGATTCTGATTCAGCCACTTACACTATAAGTACAAGTTTTAGTTTCCCTAAATGTAACATATGAGTACTAATAATTACTTCACAGGGTTGTAGATTCAAAATAATATGTATAAAGCTTGATACTTGTAACCAAACCAAAAACCAAACTCACTGCCTTCAAGTCAGATCAGAGTCATAGTAACCCCTCCTTGGGTTTCCGAGGAGGTATGGCTATGGAAGTAGAATTCCCAACCTTCCTTCTAAGGAATGGCTGGTGAGTTTGAATCACCAGACTTCTGGTTAGCAGTCAAATGCCTTAGGCACTATGTGACCAGAATGTCTTGATATACTGTTATTTTGGGCATATTATGTTTCTTTCAAGATGAATTTTAAGTCTAATTAAAAGTCAGGATTATATCATCTTCAGGAAAATGTGATATTAGCTAATAAATCTGATAGTAAACCATGGTTTACTTTACGTAAGTTTCTTGAAGAGCAAGAACAGGGTTAAGAGCTGTAATCATTTGGCTTGGTTCATCCAAGCTTAGCACATACAAGTTATAAAACTTTAATGGCATGATTATTTTGTATCTCGGCTTACCTATCTGTAAAGTGGATTTGTTGTTGTTGTTGTTGTTATGTGCTGTCGAGTCGGCCCCGACTCATAGCGACCCCTCCTTGGGTTTCCGAGGCAGTATCACTACGGAAGTAGGATTGCCCAACCTTCCTTCTGAGGAGTGGCTGGTGGGTTTGAACCGCCAGCCTTCTGGTTATCAGTCAAGTGCTTTAGCCACTGTGCTACCAGAGCTCCTAAAGTGGATTTAGTATTATTTAGTATTATTTTTTATGATTATTATTGTAATCATGAATTCAGTGTATGTAAATCATTTAGTACTATCTTGTATATTAAAATGATTTAATGGTAATTTTGTTATTATATCATTATTACTATTATTATTTATATAATTGTTTTAATCCAGTGTCTAATACCATCTCTGTAACTTTCTATTTAATGAACCAAACCAAATTACTTAAATTAGCTGATCATGCCAAACAATAGTATGTGTTTTATGATGATTAAATCAGGTAACATGCACAGAGGACCCTGGCGGAATCCAAGGATGTAGAAGACACTCTTCTTTTTTGTTACCCTCTTTAGTTTTTCCCAAAAGACTGTATTTTCAGTGTTTTGAAATAAGAAATATCAAAATGAACTAGGCAGTCTGAGAAGAAATATTGGAGTAAGTAAGCTATAAGTTAGGTCTCCAAGGTTAGAAAGGTTTCAGACAAATGGGTATGGACAAAATTTATGAGTTAGAACAAGTGCTGAATGAAGAACTGAAAATAAACAGAAAAAATAAAAATGTGTTGTGGGTAAAAGAATATAATTTTGGATTGAAAGTAAGTATGGCCACCAGAGAAGAGCAGAGGATTGAAGGGTGGCAATCTCCTGGCAGTGGTTGAAATGGGTGCTAGATAACATATATGAAGCAGTCAGAACAATTTAACAGTGTTGTGGAGATTACACTAAAGAAGGAATAGGAATAGAAATAAATTTAAGGAGCATATATTCAGTGAAAAACAAACTATGCTGATGGAACAAATGGTTGGTAAAAAAAATACTTAATTTTACCATTACTCTTGAATTTTTTAGACATAATCTAAAATTTTAAGATCTCAATAGATGAGGCAAGTTGTAATAGACCTTGATAGACAATGTTGACCTAATTTCCAATATGTCATTATTTGATATTGTTTCTAATTGTTAGGAGTTCATGTGTGGTATGGACAGTGCATTGGGTCAGGCGACAGAAAGACTGGGATCAGTTCCTAGTTCTTCTGGTTTCTAGGTGGTACTTTACACAAATGACTTAAGGTTTCCAAGTTTCATGTTCGTTGTGTATTATATTTAGGATTTTTCAGAAACACATACTTAATCTCCTGATATCCATGGACTATATGATATGTGTGATCTTTGAAATTTCCTAAACATGTGATATTTGGTGAGTCATGGACTTTTCTAAGTCTCATTTTATTGACCTAAAGCATGGCTTAATGACATCTGCTTTGATTATGAATTATTGAATTGTTAGAGCTGAACTAAGTTAGTAGATATGAAAGTGCTTTGAAAGATGGCAATTGCCATGCAAACATAAGACATAATTACTATAAATTAACACAGATTTACTTGCTTTAGCTTAGCACATTAAATGGAAAGGAGTTGAGTTATTAATTGAGAAGAAACAGGAGCACAACCTTTCCCATGGAGCATAATCCAGAATTTATGTTGTCTAATGCTGTGGTTAATTGATTGGGATTGGATGTGGGGAGTAATTAAGTTTAGTAACAGTCTGCCAATACAATTTTATATCTCCTGTCACATTAAATCACTTACGATGAACTCAGATTCAAGAAGAATACAAACTATTTTATGACTTGATGTTACATCAAGAATAAATGTATTGCAAGTTTTGGAAATGGAGTAGAGATGCATGTGTTGAAATCTAGCAAAAGAAGCACAGTTGTAGACACAGTTCTCAAAGACAAGGTGTCTAAGGCATCTTTGTGTATTTATTCATAATTTATACATGCAAAAGACAGTTCTTGCTCTCTCTCCTTCTTCCTTTTCCATTCCTCCTCAGTTCCCTTTCCTCCCTCCCTCACCCCCTTTAGAGGTACTATTAATCTGCTTTTCTCATTTTCATCAGATCTGCATGTATGATGAAAGTGAATATGATAACTATGAAAAGAATCTTAGTTATGGAAAGAGACAGATGTTGAATTTAAATTTTTCATCCATCACTAACTAGGAGGATAATATTTTTAAGCATTCCTTTCCTCTTTTGTGAAGTTTCAGCACTAACTTCAGTCTTAAAATATCTAGGTATGGAAATTACATAACACAATGTCTAATTCTTTGTATTTCAGTAAATGTTATTTTCTGCCATTTTTTTTCCTTATTCAAATTATTGGCTTTACCTTGTTTATTGCAACATCTTGCACATGATATATATGCTCAATGAACATTCTTTCAGCTTGACTCTTTTCATTATAACATGCTACTATTCTAATTATTTCTCTGCTTTTCCACTTGTCCATAGTGACACTTCCATAGTCCAGTTAGAAATTTACCTATAGCCTTTTAAATAGAAAACTTGCCTAAAAATCAATTTACTTTGGTGCTTACTTCAAAAGCTACATGGTAATAGTGGCTCAGTAATGAGACTATTACCATGGCCCTTGGAGAATGATGGATAGTCTTATGAAGTAACTTCGAATTTTAATGAAGCATACTTAGCCAGGTTTATAATGAAATAAATATCAGGTGAAATAATGATTCACCTGCACTCTTCTGTAAGCACATTGGCAAATGTTAACATATTTTGGAAAAGAGAATGGTGACAAGATTGGGGGTAAATGAAAAGTTAGATACATGGTTGACAGGGTTATAACTTGGGTCATCACTCTTGGAGCAGAAGGCTGCAGAAATTCTAAGTAGGAGAAGATAAGATATGACAATCTGATTGGAATAGTGCCTAATGTTTGTATGTTGAAGCCATATTTGCCTGATGGACATGGTATTTTTATTGGATTATATGTTTATAATATGGGGAGGTACAGGATGTTGGAATTGAATAATTTGTCCAGTGGCTGTTTGCATAACAGATTATTTTTTAAAAACTGACTTTCTATGTTTATTTTGAGTAAGGTGGGGGTACAGAAGGTTGGTGGAGATTTTAGAATGGTATAACTCTTCTTGCACCATCTAGTCATATTTTGAAATGGTCATTTATTTAGAGGGCGAGTTATCAGTTTCTATCAAAATATTTAAAATACAAAAACCTTTAGCCCAGAAAATGTAACTTTTCATGTTTTATTCTCCAAACATACACACAATTATACCCAAAAATACATATGAAAACTGCTTATTGAAATATTATTTGTAATAATAATAATAATAATAATAATAGTAAACTATATAAATGCCCAATAAGCCTGAATAAATAACATGATAATCATGGAACACTTGGAAATTTTTATACAATAAAGTGAAAGTATCTCTCAGATATAATAAATATACATGGATACCAATATCCAGAAAACAAAAACACAAACAAGGTCTAGAAGAGAGTAAATACTCGCTACTATTTTTATGATATCATATATATGCTTCCATACATATGCATATGACCAAAACACTAAATATCATTGCCATTGAATTCTGACTCATAGCAGCTCCCACTGGGTTTCCAAGGCTGCAAGGTTTCAAAAGCTATAAGTCTTTATGGAAGCAGATTGCCCCATCTTCTGTGGAGCAGCACATGGTGTGTTCAAACCACTGACCTTTTGGTAAGCAGCCAAATGCCTTAACCACTACACCGCCAGAGCTCCTTGTATATTTGTGGTAAATGTATTCAAATATTGTCTATTATGTGCTACAGAAGGAGCCCTGGTGGCACAGTGGTTAAGTACTTGACTGCTTACTAAAAGTTTGGCAGTTGGAACCCACAAGACACTTGTTGTGAGAAAGATTGGCAGTCAGTCGGCTTCTGCAAAGATTTAAGCCTTGGACTCCCTTTGGGGCAGTTCTGCTCTGTCCTACAGGGTTATTAGGAGTTAAAATCGACTCAGTGGCAGTGAGTTTTGGACTTTGTGCTAGAGAGAAGAAAAGAAAAAGAGAAAACTCTGTTAAGGATGATACTTATTAGAAAATTTAAAGCAGAGATCCAGGGTATAAGGGAGACTTACTTTTTGTTACACAACCTTAGAAATTTATTATTTTTTAAATTGTGTGCATTCAAAGGGTAATTTACAAACAGTTTAGAAAAAAACTCAAAAGGAAGAATGACATCAGCAAAATGATTAAGTGGGCAGTTCCTAGCTCCCATCCCTCCAAAGAAACTTCAAAGAGTAGGCAAAAACTCTCAGAACCAACATTGTCAAAACCGTGTGATCCCGTTTGTCTGAAATGCCTAGAATAGATAAATCCATAGAGATATAAAGTAAACCAGTCGTTGCTAGTATCTGGGGATGAGTTAGGGAATAAGGAGAAACTGCTGAAATGAGTAAGAAGTCTAACTTTGGAGTGATTAATATATTTTGGCACTAGATAGAGGTGATGGTCATATAACACTGTGAATATACTAAATAACGCTTTAAAATTGTTAATTTTATTTTATATGTATGATACCACAATGAAAACCACAGACCAAACCCACTGCCATTCAGTCATTTCTGGCTTATAGTGACCCTCATAGGTTTTCCAAGGCTGTAAGTTTTTTTGGAAATAGATTTTCTCATATTCCTCCTGCAGAGCAGCTGGTGCATTTGAACCACTGACCTTCTGGTTTGCAGCCAAATGCCTTATCCATTGTGCCACCAGAGCTATACCTCAATAAACTACTTTTAAATTCAGTTTGGAGACCAAATGGGTTAGGAAAATCAAAGAAAGATAAAACAAATAGAATTATATTAGTTTCTAGCCACAACATCACCCTATACTTGAACAATTCAACACAAGCATATGTTTAAATATTATTATGGAACAGGGCCACAATTAGGCTGAATCCCATTTCAAAGATTAACAGGACACTTCTGTTTATAGTCTAATAGATATCACATAACCAGCCTACCAATATATATTTAAAATTAGTGAAACAAACAAAGCAAATTTGGGGTTTAATGAAGTTAAAATTAGTAAACATTCTTTAATGCTCTTGGTGATTTATCAAACTAGGCTAGAGATACATTTTAGATTCAGTCAGTCTCTTCCCCCATCCCCAAATTAATATATAAGCTCTCTCTATGTGCACTGTGAGAATCGTAGAAGCCTGTGGTCTTCATTGAATAAAAATGCAGATGGAGAATACAGTTATCTAATTAATTCTGAGATTTGGTTACCCTTGAAGGAGGAATAACATGTTTGTAGATGTTTTTCTATTCCCATTTCATCATGCAGAGTTGCTTTCTGTCAAATATATTCATTTCACCAGGAAATACCCAGTTCCTTAGTTCTACCCTGGTTCTCTCCCAGCAATTATTTTACTAGGGCAGCTGTTGTTTTCATGTAAACTAACTAGAAATAGGAAATACGGTACACAGATATTTAAATGCAGATAATTAGGGGATATGAGATTGTTTTAGTGTAGATCCATATTTATGAATCCATATGTACATAGAAACAGTTTTTACATAATCCTTTTTAGAGAGTTACCATGAACTAAATTAAGAGGATAAAAGGTAGAGAATTAAGGATTGAATTTTTACATAGCAGATACAGACCACATTAGTTATACATGGTTTTCTGCTCTGAGTATATTTGTGTGTGTTGCATTTGAAATTTTACTTCCACATGGAATTTTTTAAAAAGCATCTTTTTACTGAGGAATTTAGAATCACAAATCATCCCCCAGAGTTGACTATATATCCCTCCCCTGATTTATTATTATAGCATTCTGAGTGACTCAGATATTAAATAACCTTGCCAAGGTTAAACTTAGAATTGTGTAAATATATGAGTGCTTTAGAGTTAAGTATCAGTTCAAAAAATAGGAGATCTTTCTAAAATCAAGAATATTAGAATATGGGACAGTGGATATGTAACAGCTAGTTTTGCATCACTAAATGTTTTTAAAAGTGTGATAACCAATTGTCAGAGATGTTACAAATATTTTCTTGCAGGAGGGGGAGGATAAAGAGAAGGTGGTTGATATAGAATACACCATAATACTTTTCAGATGGAAATGAGCATGAATTTGAGTTATACAGATAGAGTTGGTTATTGTTGTTGTTGTTATGTGCTGTCGAGTCAGCCCTGACTCATAGCGACCCCTCCTTGGGTTTCCGAGGCAGTATCACTACGGAAGTAGGATTGCCCAACCTTCCTTCTGAGGAGTGGCTGGTGGGTTTGAACCGCCAGCCATCTGGTTAGCAGGCAAGTGTCTTAGCCACTATGCTACCAGAGTTGGTTATTAGATAAGCTATAAGGCAATATTCTAAATGTGCATTTGAGAGTCAAGGTTCATTCCAACTCTATATTATAGAAGATTTATTCAATCTCAGATTTAACAAGTGCTTACAGACAGTGAATATAGCAAAATGATTAAAACCACAGAGCTCTGCAGTCAAGGTTATGGGGGTTCGGTACGGTTTTTGTCATTTGCCTGTGGAAACAATGGCCAAGTACTTCTTGGCACCTTATATTCATCACCTATAGGAAGTAGGAACTAGCAGTATACATTCCATGGGGATTTTCTGAAATATTATTGAGATAAAACATTTAAAGTGTTTAGAACATTGTCTCACATAAAAGTACTTAACTAATGATAGTTACCATTGTAAATCCCTGGGTGGCACATGTGGTTAACCTTCTACTACTAGCTGAAAGTTTGGCAATTTCAACCAATGGGAGTGAGTTTGGTTTGGTTTTGGTTAGAAACATCTTGGAAGACAGGCCTGGTGACATGCTTCTGAGACATCACAGTATTGAAAACTCTGTGAATCACAGTTCTACTCAGTAACACATGGCATTGTCATGAGTTGGAATTGACTCAACAACTACCAACAAAAACAGTTATGATTGTTGATGTTTTTATTGCTGCTATTGCTGTTCAGGTGTTATGTGTGCTGCTGTTTGAAACAAATTTCACATGTGAAGTATAGAGTAAATATACACTGAATGATTTGAGTAAATTTATTATTTCTCCTTACTATAGATGGGAGCTTTGGTAGAGTAGTACCTAAGGCATTTGACTGCTAACCAGAAGGCTGATGATTCAAACCCACCAGCCACTCCTTGGAAAGAAGATTGGGCAATCTACTTCTGTATAGATACGACCTCAGAAACCCAAGGATGGGTCACTCTGAGTCAGACCTGACTCAACGGCAGTGAGTTTTTGGTCACTATATACAAACATACCAAACCAGAAAAACCAAACTTACTGCCATCTAGTTGATTCTGACTCATAGAGACCCTCTTTGGGTTTCTGGGACAGTAAATCTTCATGGAAGTAGATTGCCCAATCTTCCTTCTGCAGAGTGGCTGGTGGATTTGAACCATCAACCTTCTGGTTAGCAGTCAAATGCCTTAGTCACTACATCACCAGAGCTCCTTTAAATATATATATTCATGCTCAATTCCATCTGAAAAGTTTTATGGTGTATTCTATATCAACCAATATAAATATTTATAATATATAATAATAATAATAATATATGTGTGTATATATATATATATGTGTGTGTGTGTGTATATATATATATATATATATATTTGCATTCTTCTAAATTTATGATTGCAAATTTAAAATAAACATCTTTAAATTAAGTATATTCCATTCAAGTTTACCTCAATATGTACACTGGTGTGTTATGCCTGAGGAGTCCTGGTGATGTAATGGGAAGTATTTGGCTGCTGCCTGAAAGGTTGGCAGTTCAAACTCACCCAGTAGCTCTTTGGGAGAAAGACCCAGCAATCTGTTTTAGTAAAAATTACCATTTAGAAAACCCTCTGTCACATGGATCTCTGTTTCAAAATTGATTCCATGTTACCTAACTACAACATATCTTATGCCTGTATTGGAACATTCAGTTTTGTTTCTGGCCTTTTATAAGAGGCTTTTGAGTGTGTGATTATCATTGGTAACTTAATAATTTCCAAATATCTTTCCTTGAAAGAATTCTTCATCCAACATAAATATATTAAGTCTCTCCCATGTGCCAGATATTGTGTCAAATGTTAGAGACCTCTTAAGTACTGATACCTAAAGAAAATATTATGTCATTTATGCTTATTAAGATTGACACCCTATTGCTGGTTTTTAAAAATACTTAATTGTATTTTAGATAACAGTTTACACAGAAAATTAGAATTCCATTCAACAATTTATACATAATATTGTATGGATTCATACATTGGTTATAATATCTGCAAGTGTATCAGCACTCACTATTTCCACCTCCTCTGCCCTGTTTCCATCCATCTAGTTTCACTGCCTCTCCTTGCCTTCACACCTTTGCTTTTGGGTAAATGTTAACTCTTTGGCTTCATATAATTGATTGTTTAAAGGAGCACATTCCTGACAGGCAGTATTGTTTATTTTATAGACCAAGCAATTATTTGCCTGAAAGTGACCTACAGAAGTGGCTTCAATTCCAAGTTAAAAGAGTATTTTAAGGAGATAATCCTGGGGATTCCTCTAGTAATCTGGTCTTTTTCTTTTATGAATTTGTATTTTGTTTTACATTTTTCTTCCATTCTACCCAAAACCTTCTGTTATGTCCCTAGTCAGAATGGTCAGTAGTGGTATCTAAGCACTATCTAGTTCTCCTCAACTCACACTAAAAGAGGCTGTATTTCATGTGGGCTATTGGAAAGGTGGATTGATTTCTATCCACCAAACTGGGATGCAGGACGTTATATTTAGGAACTAACTTATGCCAGTTGATCTAGTTGTCCATTATACTATGGCCCTGAGCCTTCAAACCCAGTAAATAAGTGCCATAAGGTACTTGGATATATCTAGGAGGTATTCCTAACTGCCTCCTATGAGCTTTTATTGATGTATGAATACATATGCAGCATATATAAACATGTATATATACATATATATGCATATTCCCCAAAATATACCTATATATGCACATGTATGTACACCAATATGCCTTCCCACACCCACCTAGCATAGTTACCAGTGTAACCCCACCACTCTCCTATCAGTTTATCATATGTGGTAGTTTGCATGCTGCTGTGAAGCTGGAAGCTCTGACACTGGTATTTTAGATACCAGCAGGGTCACCATGGTAGACAGGTTCAGCAGAGCTTCCAGACAAAGACAGACTCAGAAGCAGGAAGGGGCCATTCACTTCTCAAAGAATTGGTCAGTGAAAACCTTATGAATAGCGGTGAAACACTCTCTAGTATATTAGTGGAAAACTTTATGAATAGCCCTGACACATTGTCTGATATAGTGTCAGAAGATGAGCCCCTCAGGTTGGAAGGCATTCACAGTATGACTAAGGAAAAACTGCCTTCTCAAAGTAGAAAAACAAACTTGCTGCTGTGATGTGGATGGAATAAAGCTCTGGAGATCTCCATTTGCTGATGTGGCATAACTCAAAATGGGAAGAAATATCTGAAAACATCCATTAATATTCAGAAGTTGGAATGTATGAAGTTAGAATCTAGGAAAATTGGAAGTTGTAAAAAATGAAATGGAACACATAAAGATTGATATTCTAGGCATTAGTGAGTTGAAATGAACTGGTCTTGGCCATTTTGAATCAAACAGCGATGTGATCTACTATGCTGGGTATGACAAACTGAAAAGGGATGGTGTGGCATTCATCATCACAAAGAATGTTTCAAGATCTATACTGAACTCAAATGCTGTCAGTGATAGGATACTATCCATACACCTATAAGAGGAACAGTTAATACTATTTTGGTCAAATTTGTGCACCAACCACCAAAGACAAGGGTGAGGAAATTAAAAATTTTAACAATTTCTTCAGTCTGGAACTGATCAAATATGCAAACAATATGTATTATTACTTGTGATTAGAATGTGAAAGTTGGAAATAAAGAAGAATCATCAGTGATTTGAAAATATGGAATTGGTGATAGAAATGATACTGGAGATCACATGATAGAATTTTGCAAGACCAATGACTTATTAATTGAAAATACCTGTTTTCAACAACATAAATGGTGGCTATACATTGGACTTCACCAGATGGAATACACAAGAATCAGACTGACTAGCATTGTGGAAAGAGGTGATGGACAAGCTCAATATCTTCAGCCAAAACAAGGCAAGAGCTGACTGTGGAACAGATAGATCATCAACTGGTCATATGAAAGTTCAGCTGAAGCTGAAGAAAATTAAAACAAATCTGTGAGAGCCAAAATATGACCTTGATTATATCCCACCTGAATTTAGAGACCATCTGAAGAATAGATTTTATGAATTGAACAAAAATGATCAGATGAATTGTGGGGTGACATCAAGAATATCATCTATGAAGAAAGCAAAAGGTCATTAAAAAGTCAGGAAAGAGGGAGGAATAGGCAGACAAGCAACACAGACCCTTTTCAACAAAGAAAAGAAAAACCAATTGATAGAGATAGAGAAGATAATCCTGGAGCCCTGAGCTCTGAAAGAAACTATACAGAAGGGGATTAGACACCAACTAGTGGAAAAACCTGAATAAAAATAGTGAGTACAGAGACGTCTGAATTGCAGACTGCCAGCTAGTCTGATGGGACCAACAGCCTGAGTATTTCCAAGTGGTGTTGGGACCTGAGAATTGACCTAAAGATCAGCCCTGGTCACCAAGAACTGCAGGGGCGACTGCACTGGTGGCTTATGACTAGGAAGGGGAACAGCAAGGAGGGAGACAACCTGAACTGTTGACTTTGTACTGTCCAGAGGGTGCAGCCATTCTGATTGTTTACATAAGGCAGCCATTTTGGATATTTAAAGTGACCGAGGGTGCAGCCATTTTGAATGTTTACAAGCAGTGGCCATTTTGGATACTTAAAGTAAACAAGGGCACAGCCATTTTGAATCTTTACAAGTGGCAGCTGTTTTGGAAATTTAAAGTGACCAAGGACACAGCCATTTCAAATCTTTACAAGTGGCAACCATTTTGGATTTTAAAGTGATAGCATTCTCATTTGGATTCCAGGGACCTAAGAATAGACTCTGTTTGCCAAGATCAGCAGGGACATACGAGAGGCTTACAGCAGGAAAGGAGACAGGTAGTGGGTGTATAATTGCTGTCAACTAGCAAATAGAGGAGCACAGTACCCTGCTTGCCTAGATAACATACAAAGAGAAAAAAAAAAAAAAAATGGGCAAGTCACTCCAACATACAATCACCAATTAAATATAAACACAAAAACATCACAGAGACAACAGAGCATCACAGTCCACACAAAGAAGCAAGATAAAGCAGGAGAAACAAGGGACCAGGGCACAGACCCAAAACACATCCCTGAGGAAGATACAGGAACTCCCTGATAAGGAATTCAAAAGAATTATATTTACGTATCTTCAACAAATTGAGAGATAGGAAAACACAGAGAAAACCTTAGAACAATTTCTAAAGACAATACAAGAACAAAATGACAAAATAAATTAAAAATTAGAAATGATACAAAGTCTACACACAGAAATCCAGAAGATTAATACTAAATTTTCAGAAATAGAGAAGACATTGAATGGGCAAAGGGGCAGAATTAAATCAATGGAAGACAAAATTAGTGAGATTGAAGGCAAATACTTGAACAGTTCTTTGGAAAGGGATCAATCAGAAAAAAGATTAAAACAAAATGAAGAAAGCCTAAGGTTCATGTGGGATACCACCAAAAGGAATAATCTACGTGTAATTGGAATTCCAGAATAGGAAGACAAATAAAACCACCGAGAAAATTGTTGAAGATTTGTTGGAAGAGAATATTCCTGGTACGATGAAAGAGGAGAATATATCCATTCAGGAAGTCCAACAAACCCCAAACAGGGTAGACCCCAAAAGAAAATCACCCAGATATATCATCATCAAACTTATCAAAAGCAAAGACAAAGAAAGAATCATCAGAGCAGCACAGGAAAAACGAAACGTTACCTACAAGGGGAAACCAATAAGACTAAGCTCAGATTTCTCAACAGAAACTATGCAGAAAAGAAGACAATGGGATAGTATATATAAAACATTGAAAGAGAAAAATTTCCAACTGAGAATTATGTACCCAACAAAATTGTCCCTCAAATATGATGGTGAAATTAGGACATTTCCAGATAAGCAGAAATTAAGGGAATTTGTTAAAATCAGACTAACCTTACAGGAAATGCTAAAGGGAGCCTGTTGGACAGAGAAGCAACAACAG
>NW_006922100.1:908091-914125 GCF_000298275.1 Orycteropus afer afer | reverse complement strand
ATGGTGGGATCTACTACAAGCAGCTGAGTAGCTGTCTTTGGGATATGGTCTGCTTCCTGTATATAAAGAGAAGCCTTGGGAATGATCTCTAGCCCATGGCATGCTTGGACCCTGCATGTAGCTGTGTCATTGCTCAGCAGTCTCTATACTCTGCTGACCTTGGGACTTACAATGGACTTAAGTTAATGACCTGCCATGTGGTTTGGTGACATCAGGACTATGCCTTTTTACTTGTCACCTTTGGGCTTCTCAGCCTCAGCAGCCAGAAGCTGTCTGAGTGAAGAAACACCTTTACCTCCAGTGGGCCGTGAGCAGGAGGCAGAGCTGCACCCCAAGGCTGAGGGTCTGTCACCTAACGCCTAGAGCTTTGTACTTTGAACTTGGACTTAAAGCCTCCGAATTGTAAGAATAAACTCCTGTGTGTTAAGGACATCCTGTTTGTGGTATATTTCTTGTCAGAGCGGCACTAGGTAATCAGAACAACTACAAACTAAAAAGAGGAAAAAAAGTGTGTGGTTACATAACTTCTAGATGGTAGGGAAGTCAAGACAACTACAAGATAGAATGGACTGTTGTAAACTTGGGAAGAAAACTATAAATCACAGGGTAACCTCAAAGGACAATGATAAACCTTCACATCAAAAAAGAGGACCAGGATCAATATTCAGCAAATACTAAAACAATAGCAATGAAGGAAATGATAACACGGTTCATAAACCAAATGAGCTCAGCATAGAATATTATATGGAACAAAGAAATCAACACCACAGAAAGGCACATAAAAAAAATGACAGCAACAAATTCATATTTGCCTATAATTACATATCTGGCAAGGGACTTATCTCTAAGATTTATACCAGAAGAGTGGATGACCAAACTATGGTACATACACATAATTAAATGCTATGTAGCACTAAAAAATAATGTAGAGTCTGCAAAACACCACATAATATGGATGAACTTGGAGGACATTATGGTGAGTAACATAAGTCAATCACAGAAGGACAAATATAGTATTAGTTCATTGTTGTGGAGGGTCACTGAAGGTTTATATATGGAGGTATTGTTGTTGTTATGTGCTGTCGATTCGGCCCCGACTCATAGTGACCCCACCTTGGGTTTCTGAGGCAGTATCACTATGGAAGTAGAATGCCCCATCTTCCTTCTGAGGAATGGCTGGTGGATTTGAACCACCAGCCTTCTGGTTAGCAGTCAAGTGCCTTGGACAGTACGCTACCAGAGCTCCTTATATATGGAGGGAAACTTTCTTTGTTGGTTGCCAGGGGAGGGGAGGGGAAGGAACACGGAAAAAAAATGCATTGACCCATGTGACTTTACTTTTGTGTATTTCACTGTACATAAACTATATTTCAATAAAATGAATTAAAAATAATAATAAAATAATAATAAAAATAAGTTTTCAGAAAAAAAAAAGTCAGGAAAGAAAGAAAAGACTAAAATGGAAGTAAGAAGAGACTCTGGAGCTTTCTCTTGAATAGAGAGTAGCTAAAGCAAGTGTAAGAAATGACAAGATAAAGAAATTGAACAGAAGATTTCAAAGAGCACATTTTGAGAAGACAAATCAATTGTGATAATGAAATGTGCAAAGACCTGGAGTTAAAAAACCAGAAGGAAACACATGTTCAGCATTTCCCAAGCTGAAAGAACTGATGTAAAAAATTCAAACCTTGAGTTGCAGTGTTGAAAGAGCACTATGGGCAAAATATTGAATGATGCAGGAAACATCAAAAGAAGATGAAGGAATGCACAGAATCTCTGTACTAAAAAGAATTGGTTGATGTTCATCTATTTCAGGAGGTAATATGTGATCGAGAACCAATGGCATTGAAATAAGATGAAGCTTCACTGAGGGAATTGTCAAACAAATACATAAATAAATAAATAAGTCTCCAGGAATTGATTGAACACCCATTGGGATGTCTCAGCAAACGGATGCTGTGCTGGAGGCACATGCTCGTCTATGCCAAGAAATTTGGAAGAGCTATCTGGCCAATTGACTGGAAGAGATCCATATTTGTACCCATTTCAAAGAAAGGTGATCCCACACAATGTGAAAATTATCCAAAATATTATTAATATCACACATAAGTAAAATCTTGCTGAAGAAAATTTAGAAATGGTTGCAGCAGTTATGTTGAAAGAAAACTTGTTGAAATTTAAGCTGGATTCAATAGAGGCATAGAAAAAAGATATCATTGCTTATGTCATATGGATCTTGGCTGAAAGCAAAGAATACTAAAAAGATGTTTACTTGTGTTTCATTGAGTATGCAAAAGCATTTGATTGTGTGAATTATGACAGATTATGGATAACATTGTGAAGAATGGGAATTCTGGAACACTGAATTGTGCTCATAAGGAATCTGTACATAGACCACGAGGCTATTGTTCAAACAGAACAAGGGGATACTGCATGGTTATATCCTTTTCACCATACTTATTTAATCTGTATGCTGAGCAAATAATATGAGAAGCTGGACTATATGAATAAGAATATGGCATCAGGATTGGAGAAAGACTCATTAACAACCTACAATATGCAGATGACCCAACCTTGCTTACTGAAAGTAAAGATGACTTGGAGCACTTACTGATGACGATTAAAGACTACAGTCTGCAATATGCATTATACCTCAACATAAAGAAAATGAAAATCCTCACAACTGGACCAATAAACAGAATCATGATAAATGGAGAAAAGATTGAAGCTGTCAAAGATTTGATATTACTTGCTTCCATAATCAACACCAATGGAAGCAAGAGTCAAGAAATCAGATGGCACATTGCACAGGGAAAATCTGCTGCAAAAGATCTCTTTCAAGTGCTGAAGAGCAAAGATGTCTCATTGAAGACTATGGTGTGCCTAACCCAAGCCATGGTATTTTCAATAGCCTCATATGCATATGAGAGCTGGACAATGAATAAGGAAGACTGAAGATGAGTTGATGCTTTTGGATTGTGGTATTGGCAAAGAATACTGAATGCACCGTGGACTGCCAGAAGAACAAACAAATCTATCCTGGAAGAAGTACAACAGAAATGCTCCTTGAAAGCAAGAATGGCCAGACTTCATCTTACCTACTTTTATCATGTTGTCAGAAGGGACCATTCCCTGGAGAAGAATATCATGCTTGGTAAAGTGGAGAGTTAGAGAAAAAGGGGAAGGCCCTCACAAGGTTGATTGACACAGTAGCTGCAAGGATGGGTTCAGGTATAGTAAGGATTGGGAGCCTGGCACAGGACTGGGCAGTGTTTCGTTCTGTTGTACATAGGGTGGCTATGAGTTGGAGCTGACTTGATGGCACCTAACAACACAAAAAAACCTATGTAACCACTCACATATTTTTTGTTTGTTATTACTGTTGTTGTATGATTGTATATAGGAGCTCTGGTAGCATAGTGCCTAAGGCAGTTGACTGCTAAGCAGAAGGCTGGCGGTTCAAACCCACCAGCCACTCCTCAGAAGGAAGGTTGGGCAATCCTACTTCCGTAGTGATAGTGCCTCGGAAACCCAAGGAAGGGTCGCTATGAGTCGGGGCCAACTCCACGGCAAGTAACAACAACAACAACATGATTGTATATGCTGTAACATTTACTGCTGTAGTCCTTTATTCTTGTGTTCCTTTCAGTATCTTCATTTACTTTTATTGTGTGCTGACTACTGCCATATTGTGTATTGCCTTTCCAATCATCAAAATTGTCATGCATCTAGGGTACAGAACCAGGCAATGTTTTGATCTATTGATTTAGGGTCACTATGAGACAGAACTGACTTAATGGTGCCTAAAATAACAATACTATCTAGTAAGTGATTTTCCCTTCTTCCCCTCTCATCCAGGGTAGTATCAAAGAATGTTGCTTTCTTTGTGTATACTTATTCTTGACTTTTTATAAGAGTGGTATGATGCAATATTTGCCCCTTTGTGTTTAATTTATTTCACTCATCTTAATGTCTTCTAGATTCATCCATGTTATAAGATGATGCACAGACTCATCATTATTTTTTACTGTTGCAGAATATGCCATTGTCTCTATATACCACAATTTGTTTATCTATTAACGCATTAAGGTGAATCTATCTATTTGCTATTGTGAATAATGCTGCAGTGAGCATGGATGTACATATGTCTATTCACGTTGTTGTTGTTGTTGTTGTTTGCCCTCGAGTCGGCCCCGACTCATAGCGACCCCTCCTTGGGTTTCCGAGGCAGTATCACTACGGAAGTAGGATTGCCCAACCTTCCTTCCGAGGAGTGGCTGGTGGGTTTGAACCGCCTGCCTTCTGGTTAGCAGGCAAGTGTCTTAGCCACTATGCTACCAGAGCTCCCTCTATTCACGTTACTGCCCTTATATCTCTGGATATATACCTAGGAGATTGATTGATGGATTATAAGTTATTTCTAATTCTACGTTTTGGAAGAGGTGCCATACCATTTTCCACAGTGATTGTACATTTTAAAATAAAACTTATAAGAGTTCCAATCTGCCCACAACCCCACCCACATTTCTTGTTTTCTGTTTTTATTCATCAGTGCCATTTTTGCAGTGGTGAGATGGTATCTTGTTATAGTCTTGATTTACAATTGGTTGGCAGTTCAAACACAGAAGAAGACTGGGCAATATATTTCTGTAAAGATTAACTACCTCAGAAACCCAAAGGACACTGCTGTGAGTCGGAATTGACTTGATGGCAGTGAGTTTGGTTTTGTTTTTTAATGGCTAATGGTCACAAGCATCTCTTCATGTGTTAGTCACTTTAATGTCCTCTTTGATGAAGTATCTGTTCATGTCTTTTGCCCATTTTTTTTTAATTGGGTTGTTTGTCTTATTGTTATTATGTTTATATTTAGAGATTAGACCCTTGTCAGATATGTTATAACCAAAATTTTTTCCCAGTCTGTAGGTTGTCTTATTACTCTTTAGGTAATGTTTTTTGATGAGCATAAATATTTAATTTTTGTTGTTATGTGCTGTCAAGTAGGACCTAACTCATAGCAATCCTTCCTTGGGTTGCCGAGGCAGTATCACTATGGAAGTAGATCGCCCAACCTTCCTTCCGAGGAGTGGCTGGTGGGTATGAACCACTAGCCTTCTGGTTAGCAGTCAAGTGCCTTAGGCACTGTGCTACCAGAGCTCCTAATTTAATTTTTAGAACATCCCAATTACCTAGTTTGTCTTCTGTTGCTCATGCATTTTCATTTGTATTTGATAGTGAATTTATCTCCAAATTTAGGACCGCTGGCTTAGGCCCTGTGTTATATTCCAGGAACTTTTATAGTTTTAGCATTAACATTTGGTCTTTGATCCATTTTGAGTTAGTTTTTATGTAGAATGTGAAGTATGGATCCTGTGTTATTTTTTCTGAAAATAGATATCCAGATTTGTCAGCACTATTTGTTAAACAGACTGTCTCTTCTCCATTGAATGGGTTTTAACTCTAGAAAATCAGCTGGAAAGAATTCTATAAATGGAGGCTGTTCTAGTCAAGAAAACAATAGTAGTAGAGGTGGAACCTGAATGGGATTAGGAGGTTTCCATCCTTTTCTATGTCCTGGAATAATTTGATTAGGATTGTTATACTTTTTCTCTGAATGATTGGTAGAATTCTCCAGTGAAACCATCTGGGCCAGGACATTTTTTTGCTGATAATTTTTTTATAACCTGTTCAATTTCTTATTTTGTGGTCTGTTCAAATTCCCTACGTCAGTCTATATTAGTTTAGGTAAGTAGTGTGTTCCTAGAAGTCTGTGCACTTTGTCTAGGTTTTCAAATTTGTTGGAGTAGTTCTTCATAGTATCCTGATATTTTTCTTTTTATTTCTATGTGTTCTCTTGCAGCCTCACCCCTTTAATTTCTTATTCATGTTATTTGCATCTTCTCTCTTTTTCTATGTTAAGTTTACCAGTGGTTTGTCAATTTTATTAAATTTTTAAAAGAACCAACTTTGAGCCTTGTTGATTTTTTCTATTGTCTATTTTTTGTTTCATTTATTTCTGCTCAAATCTTTATTATTT
>NW_006922100.1:905224-906436 GCF_000298275.1 Orycteropus afer afer | reverse complement strand
GCCCTCTGTAGGCCCAACCTTCCTTCCAAGGGGTGGCTAGTAGGTTTGAACCACCAGCTTTCTGGTTAGCAGTCAAATGCCTTAGGTACTACACCACCAGAGTTCCCTTTTGTGTGTGTGTGTGTGTGTGTGTGATTTTTTTCTTTGCCTATAATTTTGGTGAGTTTGTTGATGATATGTCTTGGTGATTTTCTGTTGGGGTCTATTCTGTTAGGGTTTGTTGAACTTCTTGAATGGTTATATTTTCATCTTTCATTATATTAGGAAAATTCTCTTCCAACAAATCTTCTATAATTTTCTCTGTAGTTTTATCTGCCTCTTTCTGTTCTGGAATTCTGATTACACACAGGTTATTCCTCTTGATGGTACCCCACATAAATTTGAGACTTCCTTCATATTGTCTTGATCTTTTGCCTGGCTGATCCCTTACCAAAGTTGTTGTTATTGTTATGTGCTGTTGAGTTGTCTCCAACTCATAATGACCTTATGTACAACAGAAGAAATACTGTCTGGTCCTGTGTCAGCTTCATCATCCCTAGTATACCTGAGCCCATCGCTGCAGCCAGTGTATCAATCTATCTTGTTTAGTGCCTTCCCCTTTGCCAAGCAAGGCATCCTTCTTAACAAAGTAGTATTGGGTATTTGTCTTCAATCTCAATTAATTCTGTTTTCATTCTCATTAATTCTCTCTTCTGTTTATTTGATTCTACTCCTTTGGTCCTTCAATTTATTATCTATTTCTGAAATCTTAATATTAATCTTCTGGATTTCTATTTGTTGTTTTTGTATCATTTCTAATTTTTTGTTTATTTTGTCAATTTGTTTTTGTATTGTTTTCCTAAATTGTTCTAGAATTTTATCTGTATTTTACTTAATTTTTTCAGTATTTCCCTTGATATTATCAGTGTATTCCTTGATCTGTCTCTCAATCCATTGAAGGTACCTAAATATAATTCTCAAATTACTTATCTTGGAGTTCCATTGTTGCTTCTTCCTCAGGGATGTTTTCTTGATTTGTATCCTGGTCTCTTATTTCTACTGCTTTATCTTCCTTTTTTGTGTGATCTATGATGGTCTTTTGTCTCTGAGACATTGTGGTGTTGGTGTACATTGGTGTGATTCATGCAAACACTTTTTTTTTCCCCTTTATTTTGTTTTGATATATCTGTGTGAACAGAATACAGTACTCTATCCACTAGTTATTAGCATTTA
>NW_006922100.1:902957-904239 GCF_000298275.1 Orycteropus afer afer | reverse complement strand
TCAGGCACCGATGCAGTCCTTGCCCTTGGTGAGCAGAGCTGATTCTCAGTTTGCTATCAGGAGATATTCAAAATTGCTGTGCCCCAGGACAGCCAGTAGTCCATTGCTCCGTTTGTCTCCTTACTCACTGTTTCATTCAGGTTCTTCTACTACCTGGTATTGTTTATCCCTCCCTTCAAAGGTCAGGGTTCCAGGATTGTCTTCTGTATTGATTTCAATTGGTTTCTCATTGTTTTGTTGCAAAGGGTCTCTTTAGCTTGTTTGCCTGTACCACCATTTTGCTGGAACTCCTGAGTGGGATTAGTAAGGGAAAACTGAGGTGGTGGTATCATGACATGGCAAGGTCATTTCATTCATATTTTCTAGACAGGGTTCAAATTCTGACAACTAGGAAAACCTCAAGAACCTTGAGATTGAGAGTTGATAAGTAGAGAAATTGAGAGAGAAGCTCAGTTCTGAACACTAATTTCAAAAATTTCCAAACCTTTCACTTTCAATCTAAAATGCTTCAAATGACTTGGATAAGAATGATAGACTTTGCATGTCATATACCAAGCTAATGATTAACATTCCATAACTGAGGGAAAAAAGTTGCTTTTATTGTTATGATTTTACTAAGTGTGGCAAGACAGGGCTGGGATGTGGGGATATCTAGTGTGAAAATCTGGCTTTTATCATGAATATTATGTTGATGGAAGCAGATCTAATTTTATATCCCACCAGCTGGTGGTTGAGGGGGTCACTGACTTGGTTTGGATTGCGACATGTGTGCACAATATACTTTCTTTTATTGGTGTTAAGACCACAAAGGGAAACCATAACTAATGAAGCCAAGAAATTAGTAGAGACAGGAACCTACATTCAGCATATTGTTCTATAAACAAAAAATATGGCATGGAAAAATAACATTGTTCCATCAAGGGAAGTCCTCCTTTTCCAATCAGTGCAGTGATTTCGAGGGCCTTTGAGCTGCTGAAATTGCAGACTGTTGTGAAAATCAAGGTCTTGACTTGTTTTAAGAAAAATTCACAGGATATTCTTCAAAAGTCCAAGGAGTTGACTTAGTGCCCTCATAGAATCCAATTTACTTAATCACATTTTTAAATCTAAATATCTCTTCTGTAAAAATTGGTTCACAAGGTGTCTGTCCAGGGATAGGGAGGGTAATCTAAATTGTTGTTGTTGTTGTTATGTGCCGTCAAGTCGGACCTGACTCATAGTGAACCTTCCTTGGGTTCCGAGGCAGTATCACTACAGAAGTAGATTGCCCTGTCTTCCTTCT
>NW_006922100.1:886967-894610 GCF_000298275.1 Orycteropus afer afer | reverse complement strand
CTCCGTAGGTCTCCTTGTTTTGGTATTTTCATGCAAATTCTTCTGCTAGTTGGGGTTTAGTCCAATTCTACATCTTTTCCTTCAAGGCTTAGGGGTCCAAGATTATCTTCTGTGTCTGCATTAATTGGTTTCCCTTTTCTTTGTTGAAGAGGGTCTGTGCAATCCTTCTGCCCAGTCCGCCATCTTGCCGGAACCCCCCATTTTTTTTTATGTTTGTCCCTTTCTCATAGCAAAAAATGAAGTGTCTATAGAGTTGCTTACACTTTGAGATAACAATTCACAAATTCTTCAGGAGCAAATTTTCTAATTCACTGCAATTTCCAAGGAAGAGTAATGAATTCATGCTAAATCATTTATTTTAAATTATTAAAGCTTTCTACTTATCCTTAGTGAATATTAAATGATCCAGATCTTGCTAAGAGTTGTTAATAATATGACTTAATGTATTTTTCTATAGACAATAGTACAATAGAAACACATTACGATGGCAAGAATATGTTTAAAGTATTCTATTCTGCAGAACCATTCAAAACATGATAGCTCTTACCTTTAAACAAAGTCTGTATTTTAAAACTATTTAAGAGAATAGCTTTGATAACTGTATTAGAGTTGATATATTAGAACCCAGTTTTCTATTTTTGATTGAACTGAAGCCTACATCTTCAACAAATTTTCTATGTTCCTCTCTTTTGTTGTCTTTGGTTTGAAAGGGAATGTGGGGGCTTATGTAATCCTATTCTCCCTTTCTTTGATAAGTGATATTCAAAGCCAACAATATGCTAAACAGGGTACCAGGCTAAGTTTCTGCCATGTTCCATCCATGTTGCATTCCTATCCAGAGCTTTCCAAGATGCCTTTCCTGCAAAATACAAGGACTTTATTTCAAGAAATATCACAACAATGCCATTTTGAGTTGTACAGAGTTTATAGTGTAAAGAACATATTTATATACTATTATACAATTCTGGACTATTCTATTTAATTTTCAAAAGATCAGTTTCATTTGCTTCCCCAGTGTTATCTTTTTCATAAAAAAATGTTTACTTTTTCCTCCCATGACATTTTGAAATTTTAATGTGTAGAGAAAAAAAATAGGACATAAAGAGACAAAATAACACATTGAAGATCACCCAACTTGAATGACTTGAACCACAAGTTCTGGCTCTAAATCCTGTGGATTTCCTTGTGGTCTAGTGGAACTTTATCCATCTCCCAAATCATTTGTATTTTAATTGAGAATGAGGAGAATTATTTCCTGATTACCTGAACATTTTGCCTTGTATCTCTGATAACTGCTTGAAAAAATCAGTTATTATAGTTTCAATAGAAACTTAGAAAACTTCTTTTAAAAATAGAAAACTTCTTTTAAACTGTTTCCATAGAGACCAAGAACTTGTTCATGTTTAAACAAATAAATAAACAAAAATCAAGGAACACTGTGGCATTACTACTAACGATAATATTTAATATCAAGAATGTTACATAATTTAAACAGCATACAACTAATTTATGTCTGAAAGCTCTTCTGAAATTTCTTTGCATGGAAGTTTTCCATCTGACAAGTGCCATTTTGATGTTGTTACTGTTGTTCTGTGTGGACTAGTCAATTCTAACTCTCAGCAATCCTGTATAAGAGTAGAAGTGCCCATAGTTTCCTAGATTGTAATCTTTATGGGAGTAAATCATCATTTCTTTTCTCCTGAGGAAGTGCTGGGTGTGTTTGAACCTCTAACCTTTTGGTTAGCAGCCCATCTCTTAACCATTGCACCACCAACCAAAACAAACCAAACATACGAAATACAAAGACAAATCCATTACCAATTCCAGCTTATAAGGAACCTGTAAGATAGAGTAGAATTGTCCTATATGGTCTCCAAGGCAGTAATCTTTAAGGAAGTAGATTGCCATATCTTTCTTCTATGGAGAGCTGGTGAATTCAACTGCCTCCTTTTTCAGGTAACAGCTAAGTGCTTACCCACTGCACCACTTTTGTTGTTGTTGTTATTTGGCATCGAGTCGGCCCGACTCATAGCGACCCCTCCTTGGATTTCCAAGGCAGTATCACTACGGAAGTAGGAATGCCCAACCTCACTGCACCACTAGGGGCTCCTATAATTAGATGATAGGCAAAAATAAATAAATAAATAAATAAAATAACATATAATCCAATTGTTTTTACTTTTAAGTGCTTTGCTCAAAGGTTATTTTTATATCAGAAAATGTTAATTCTGTATTTTTCATGCATAATCAGTATGTGTTCAACAACTGTAAAACCCATGACTACAGCTGCAACATTATAGCCATAATGACGGACTCAAACATGCTATCATGAGAATGACACAGGACTGAGCAATGTTTTCTGCTGTTATACATGGGGTTGCTGTCAGTCAGAATCAACTGGACCTCAGTTTTCTATGTACTATATGGTTAGATTTAGAAAAATATAGAAGCAGCTATATTGTTAGCAGCAAAAGATATTTGTCCATTGATTATTTGGTATCTACTTAAAAAATTGTAAATATGATTTTAAAACTGTAGTTTTATGGAAATAGCAGTCAAATGCCTTAGGCACTATGCCAGCAGAGCTCATATATATATATATATATATATATATATATATATATATATATGATATATATACATATATTACATGAATTTAGTGAAATATAATCCAAATTTGATGATATCCTGTTAAGGCCCAGAGGTAAAATTAACACATATAGAGAAAAGGAAGAATACATTCACTGGGCTCTTGGGGACAAAATGATGCCTCAGAGCTTCAGTGAATGACAAATTATGCCATAGATTCTCCTCACTAATAGCTTCTGTCATGCCTTTCCCAGAATTAGTTCTAGGGCTCTTTCTTATGTTCAGCTGTGATAGTGCATCTAGAGACTTATTGAAATCTACTATTGGAATGAATAGCTGCAAACCATGCTTCTAACTTGGAAAGCTTCTGAATGGCTCAGAAATAAATAGATGGAAAGCATTTCATGGTTTGATCCATAAATATTCCTGTGAATTACCTTATGATCTCAAGCAAGGGTGTTCAGGAGACAGTTTCTCTTAAACCTAAAATTCTCCTCCATTATGAGTCAGCATTCAACAAATTCTATTTATGCACTCAAAACATAGCTTGACCATTACAGAGAGAGAGTATTTATGTGTGGCTTCTAGTGCCAAGTCCACTGAACTGATCTTTGCATTTTGTGGGGGAAAAATCACATTTTTATCCATATGGAGCTATAAGACAATATTAAAGTTTTCCTATAAAACATAAAGCAACCCTACTATTTTGTTAAAAAAAAAAAAAAAAATTGTTTCAGTGTGTTTAACAATCTTTGGCATCTAGTACCATAAAGCAATAGCAACCATAACAACAATAAAAAAACATTAGTGACTTTGAAACTTTATTTTTTATCATTAGCAGTGGCTTTGACTCATGACAACTTCAGGTCAACAGAACAAAAGATGTGCCAGTGCTGTGCCATCTTCACCATTGTTGGTATGATTGAATCAATTGTTGTGGCCACTGTGTATTTTAAGTGCCTTCCAACCAAGGGGGCTCATTTTCTAACACTGTATAGGACAATATTCTGCTATGATCCTGTTCTGGTTACCTAGTGCTGCTCTGACAAGAATATATACCACAAATGGATGGTCTTAACAAACAGGAGTTTATTCTTACAATTTGGAGGCTTTAAGTCCAAGAACAAAGTGCCAGGCTCTAGGGGCTGGGTGAAAGCCCCTCAACCTTGGGGTCCAGCTCTGCTTTCTGCTTCGGGCCCAGGCATTTCTTCACTCAGACAGCTGCTGGCTGCTGAGGCTGACAAACCCTAGGCTGACAAGTAAAAAGGCACAGTCCTGATGTTGCGAAACCACATGGTAGGCCATTAATTTAAGTCCATTGTAAGTCCTAAGGTCAGCAGAGCATGACTGGCTCCTGAACAAAGACACAGCTACATGCAGGGTCCAAGCGTGCTGTAAGCTAGAGACTATCCCTAAGGCTTCTCCTTAAATACAGGATGCAGACCTTATCCCAAAGGCAGTTACTCAGCTGCTTGTGGTAGATCCCACCATAGAGCTGATTGCCAGTCTTCATACTATTTTATAAGAGCTGTGGTGGTGTAGTACCTAAGGGATTTGACTACTAACCAGAAGGCGGGCGGTTCAAACTCACCAGCCACTCCTTGGAAGGAAGATGGGGCAATCTAGTTCCGTAGTGATACTGCCTCGGAAACCGAAGGAGGGGTCACTAAGAGTCAGATCCTACTAGACGGCAGTGTGTTGCGTTTTTTGTATACTATTGTACAATTACTTTGTTTATCATTTGCATATTATAAAGAATGTTTTGATCCTTATCATGTCATTCTAGGCAAAATGTAAAATTATTTTAAAATTTCATGAGGCATTTTGTTGAATGGTTTCCAGATACATTTGCTAGTTTTATAAAAATCACCAATATGTAAGAGAAGTATCATACTATTCTAGTAATAGTCAAAATATTCTCTTTAGCATTATTTGAACTATTGAACTGAGAAAAAAATAGATATATGTATTGCTTTAATTTGCATTTTTTTTTGTTATTAGTGAAGTTTAAGTTTTTCTTACTTGTGTTAACCACTTTCATTTCCTTTTACATTTATTCATGTTTGTTTCCAGTGTTTAAATGTTTCTTTGCATGTTACACATGTTTATGTACACGGGCAGTTTTGTGCTGAGCATGCTTCAGTTATCTTGGCATACAGTGATGAATGAGGCATGCATTATCCCTACCTAAAACTAAGTGTCTTATTTGTCATTTTTCTGGCATGTTTTTTAAAAACTGAATTTTACTTTATTTGAATTTTATTTTACTTAGAATGTATACAAATTCTTGTTTCAAATATATTGAACTGTTCTTTTGTAATTTTTTTTTTAAACTACTTTTATATTTAAAAAGTATTCTTCATCTCAAGATCAGGAAAGTTAATTTTAATTCATATTTTAAGCTTTTACTTTGTATATCTCACTTAAAATTCCATCTATCTTTGTTTTTGTAAAATGAAGAAAGTGTGTTAAACTTAAAAATTATATGTAGGTAGCTAACTTTTTTCCTTTCATGTTTATATTTTATGTCTATTAAAATGTCTTTGTTTCAAAACACTATTAATTTAAATTAAATCAAATTTAAAACACAGTTCCTCAGTTACACTAGCCACGTTACAAGGACTCCACTAGTAATATGAGGCTCATGCCTACTGTACTAGGTTGTCAAGATTATGGAACATTCCATCTCCACAGAAAGTTCTTTTGGACATCAGAGAGAATAGGGCAGGATATAACTAGCTCAGAATTTGCCATTGTAATTATTCAGATCGCCATCTTTAGGAATCCAAGTTTGGAGTTTCTCTGAGGTTCTTTTGTGAAGGATGGCTTTGCCTCTGGTTTCTGGGCTGTGTTTTCCTCTGCTCTGCCACACACCCCCCCCCCATAAATTTGACCTTATCTTCTATCTAACATGGAGATTTTCCTTAGAGTTTTTGTTCCATTGATGAATCTCTTATTTTCCACCTCTATTATGAAATGAAGGGCTCTGGTTGTGTAGTGTCTAAGGCATATCCCTGCTAGTCAAAAGGTTGGCAGTTCAAACCCACCAGCTGCTCCATGGAGGGAAAATTGGGCAATCTACTTCCATAAAGATTTACTGCCTCAGAAACCCATTGGGGATTGCTATGAGTTGGAATCAAATTATGAAACTAAAACTCAAAACTATTACATTAAAATCTGTTACATATAGATATTAATAAGTTTTCTACAAGATTTGTTGTTGTTGTTGTTGTCAAGTCGGACCTAGCGACCCCTCCTTGGGTTTCCGAGGCAGTATCACTGTGGAAGGAGATTGCCCAACTTTCCTTCCAAGGAGTGGCTGGTGGGTTTGAACTGCCAGCCTTCTGGTTAGCAGTCAAGTGCCTTAGGTGCTACGCTACCAAAGCTCCCTTCTACAAGATAAAATTAATGAATAAATTGGTGCCTAATTTATTTTTTTTCCAGAATACTGTGATGCCATCCAAAATATGTTTTCAACTCTCTCTTTCCTTCTACCTACAACAATTAATATCACTGATTCTGTAAGGAAAACAGGTGAAAACAAGATATTCCAGTATTCTACTGGTTTTGTAGAATCTTGTTCTGCGATTGATGTGTTTCACTCAGCATAATGTCCTCCAAGTTCATCCACATAATGGATGTTTTGCCAAGTCTTTGTTATTCTTTAGGGTTGCATAATATTCCACTGTATGTATGTACCATAGTTTGGTTATCCATTTTTCTGTTGTTGGGCACCTAGATTGTTTCCATCCTTTGGCTATTGTAAATAGTGCTGCGATGAACATGGGTGTGTATATCTCTGTTCTTGTTCTGGCCTTCACTTCTTTCAGATATATACCTAGTAAAGGAATGGCTAGGTCAAATGGTATTTCTAATTACAACTTTTTCAGGAATCACCATACTGCTTTCCACAGTGGTTGTATCATTTGACAGTTCCACCAACAGTGTCTGAGAGTCCCAATCTCTCCACATCCTTGTCAGCATTTGTTATTTTCTGTCTTATTGAGCTTTGCTACTAGTGCTGGGGCATGATGGTATCTCATTGTTGTTTTGATTTGCATCTGTCTAATGGCTAATGATTGTGAGCATTTCTATATATGTTTGTTTGTTGGCCATCTTAAAATCCTCTTTGATGAAGAGAGGTTTTTTGATGTCTATTCAGGTTTTCTACTCAGTTTTGATGTGCATTCAGCTTTTCTACCCATTTTTTTACATTTGATTATTAGTCTTTTTGTTGTTGAAGTATTGGAATTTTCTATAAATTCTAGAGATACATCCCTTGTCAGATATGTCATTGCTGAATACTTTTTCTCAATCTGTAGGTTCTCTTTTGGAGAAGTCTTTGGGAACACATAAAATTTTAATTTTTAGAAGGTCCCATTCATCTAGTTTATCTTCTGCTGTTTGTGCATTTTAGGTTATGCTTGATAGTCTATTTATGCCATATATTGACAAAGAAACAACACAACACAGTGCCATGGAGTTGGATCCAACAACTTGCCCATAGTTTTTCCTTGAGGTAGTTTATAGTTCTAGGTTTCACACTTAAGTCTTTGATCCATCTGTTGTTAGTTTTTGTGTGTGGTGTGAGGTACAGATCTTGTTTCATTTTTCTACAAATGGATGTCCAGTTTTGCCAGCATCATTTGTTAAACAAACAGTCTCTTCCCATTTAATGGATTTCGGCTCTTTGTCAAAGATCAGCTGCCCATAGGTTGATGGATCTGTTTCTGGGTTCTCAGTCCCATTCCATTGGTCTATGTGTCTTTTGTTGTACTAATACCAGTTTTGACTACTGTAGCTGTCTGTATAGTAGGTTTTAAGATCTGAGAGTGTGAGAGCTCCTACTTTGTTTCTCTTCTTCAATATAGCTTTGCTTATCCAAAGTCTCTTTCCTTTCTATATAAAGTTAGTGATTGTCTTTTCCAGATCCTTAAAGAGTGTTGATGGGATGTGGATTAGTATTGCATTGAATGCATAGATTGCTTTGGGTAGTGTTCTGGTTACCTAGTGCCCCTCTGACAGGAATATACTACAATTGGGATGGCTTGAAA
>NW_006922100.1:884164-886867 GCF_000298275.1 Orycteropus afer afer | reverse complement strand
GTATCACTGTGGAAGGAGATTGCCCAACTTTCCTTCCAAGGAGTGGCTGGTGGGTTTGAACTGCCAGCCTTCTGGTTAGCAGTCAAGTGCCTTAGGTGCTACGCTACCAAAGCTCCCTTCTACAAGATAAAATTAATGAATAAATTGGTGCCTAATTTATTTTTTTTCCAGAATACTGTGATGCCATCCAAAATATGTTTTCAACTCTCTCTTTCCTTCTACCTACAACAATTAATATCACTGATTCTGTAAGGAAAACAGGTGAAAACAAGATATTCCAGTATTCTACTGGTTTTGTAGAATCTTGTTCTGCGATTGATGTGTTTCACTCAGCATAATGTCCTCCAAGTTCATCCACATAATGGATGTTTTGCCAAGTCTTTGTTATTCTTTAGGGTTGCATAATATTCCACTGTATGTATGTACCATAGTTTGGTTATCCATTTTTCTGTTGTTGGGCACCTAGATTGTTTCCATCCTTTGGCTATTGTAAATAGTGCTGCGATGAACATGGGTGTGTATATCTCTGTTCTTGTTCTGGCCTTCACTTCTTTCAGATATATACCTAGTAAAGGAATGGCTAGGTCAAATGGTATTTCTAATTACAACTTTTTCAGGAATCACCATACTGCTTTCCACAGTGGTTGTATCATTTGACAGTTCCACCAACAGTGTCTGAGAGTCCCAATCTCTCCACATCCTTGTCAGCATTTGTTATTTTCTGTCTTATTGAGCTTTGCTACTAGTGCTGGGGCATGATGGTATCTCATTGTTGTTTTGATTTGCATCTGTCTAATGGCTAATGATTGTGAGCATTTCTATATATGTTTGTTTGTTGGCCATCTTAAAATCCTCTTTGATGAAGAGAGGTTTTTTGATGTCTATTCAGGTTTTCTACTCAGTTTTGATGTGCATTCAGCTTTTCTACCCATTTTTTTACATTTGATTATTAGTCTTTTTGTTGTTGAAGTATTGGAATTTTCTATAAATTCTAGAGATACATCCCTTGTCAGATATGTCATTGCTGAATACTTTTTCTCAATCTGTAGGTTCTCTTTTGGAGAAGTCTTTGGGAACACATAAAATTTTAATTTTTAGAAGGTCCCATTCATCTAGTTTATCTTCTGCTGTTTGTGCATTTTAGGTTATGCTTGATAGTCTATTTATGCCATATATTGACAAAGAAACAACACAACACAGTGCCATGGAGTTGGATCCAACAACTTGCCCATAGTTTTTCCTTGAGGTAGTTTATAGTTCTAGGTTTCACACTTAAGTCTTTGATCCATCTGTTGTTAGTTTTTGTGTGTGGTGTGAGGTACAGATCTTGTTTCATTTTTCTACAAATGGATGTCCAGTTTTGCCAGCATCATTTGTTAAACAAACAGTCTCTTCCCATTTAATGGATTTCGGCTCTTTGTCAAAGATCAGCTGCCCATAGGTTGATGGATCTGTTTCTGGGTTCTCAGTCCCATTCCATTGGTCTATGTGTCTTTTGTTGTACTAATACCAGTTTTGACTACTGTAGCTGTCTGTATAGTAGGTTTTAAGATCTGAGAGTGTGAGAGCTCCTACTTTGTTTCTCTTCTTCAATATAGCTTTGCTTATCCAAAGTCTCTTTCCTTTCTATATAAAGTTAGTGATTGTCTTTTCCAGATCCTTAAAGAGTGTTGATGGGATGTGGATTAGTATTGCATTGAATGCATAGATTGCTTTGGGTAGTGTTCTGGTTACCTAGTGCCCCTCTGACAGGAATATACTACAATTGGGATGGCTTGAAAAAACAGGAGTATATTCCCTTACAGTTTTGGAGGCTTTAAGTCTGAGTTCAAAGTGCCAGGCTCTAGGGGCTGGGTGAAAACCCCTCAACTTTGGGATTCAGCTGTGCCTTCTACTCCCAGCCCACTGAAGCTAGAGACTTTTCTTCACTCAGACAGCTGCTGGCTGCTGACTGACAAGCCCAAGGTTGACAAGTAAAAAGGCACAGTACTGATGTTACCAAACCATATGGCAGTCCATTAATTCAAGTCCACTGAAAGTCCCAAGGTCAGCAGAGCATGGCAGGCTGCTGGACAATGACTTGGCTACATGCAGGGTTCAAGAGTGCCATAAGCTAGAGACTATCCCCAAGGCTTCTCCTTATATGCAAGAAGCTGACCACATCCCTAAGGCAGCTACTCAGCTGCTCACAGTAGATTCACCATGGAGTCGGTTACCATTCTCATCATGGGGAATACTACATCTGAATGCCCAGCCACTCAACCAGGCCCAGCAAGTTGACACACAAACTTAACTACCACAGGTAAAATTGACATTTTCACAATGTTCAATCTTCCTATCCATGAGCCTGGTCTGTTCTTCCATTTATGAAGACCTCTTACGGTTTCTTGAGATAGTGTTTTATAGTTTTCTTTGTACAGGTCTTTTGTGTCCCTAGTAAGATTTATTCCCAAGTATTTTATTTTTTTGGTGGTGTAGTGCCTAAGGCATGTGACTGATAACCAGAAGGCTCACAGTTCAAACCCACCAGCCATTCCTCTGAAGGAAGGTTGAGCAATCTACTGTAGTAGCTGTAGTGATACCGTTTCGGAAACCCAAGGAGTGGTCGCTATGAGTCGGATCCAACTCGAAGGCAGTGAGTTAGGTTTTTCTTTTTAATTGTTTTTAATGGTATTGATTTCCTTTTTTTTTTTTTTTTTTTTT
>NW_006922100.1:881786-884064 GCF_000298275.1 Orycteropus afer afer | reverse complement strand
TTTTTTACTGTGTCTCTTGGGTTTTCTATGTATAGGATCATATCATAAGCAATGAGGGATAGTTTAACTTCTTTCTTACCAATTTGGAAGCCTTTGATTTCACTTTCTTGCCTTATTGGCTTACCTAGGACTTCCAATACAATGTTGAACAGAAGTGGCGATAGAGGGCAAGCTTGTCTGCTTCCTATTTGCAAGGGGAATGGTTTCAGTATCTTTTCAATGAGAATAATGTTGGCTGTTCATTTTGCATATGTGACCTTTATTGTGTTGAAGAATGTCCCTTATATTCTGGTTTTGCTGAGGGTTTTGTTCAGGAATGGGTGTTGTTTGGATTTTATCAGATGCCTTTTTTTCTTCAACTGATATGATCATGTGGTTCTTTTCTTTAGTTTTATTTATGTGATGCATGATGCTGATTGTTTTTCTGATGTTAAACGATCCTTGAACACCTGATATGAACCCCACTCCATCATAATGAATATGATATATTGTTTTGAAGATACTTAAGTATAATTCTTTTGAATTCCATATCAGGGAGTGCCAGTGTTGCTTTTTTTTAGGGATGTTTTCTGGGTCTGTATCCATCTCACTTGTTTCTACCACTTTACCTTGCTTCTTTGTGTGCACTGTGATGGTCTGTTGTCTCTAATACATTGTGATGTTGTTGCAGTTAGATCTCTGTTAACTGTTTGTAAAGAGCAGTTAGGGGTGAGTCAAGCTTTTCTTGGAAGTCATTTATCTTTGGCCAGTTTGTGGAGAAGGGAGTGGTGACTCTCAGTAAGTGGAGCTTCAGGATGTGCAGGTGTGGTTGTATCGTATGGGCATGGTTGCTGTCTCCCACTTGTTGTTGTTGTTGTTATGTGCTGTTGAGTCAGACCTGACTCATAACGACCCCTCCTTGGGTTTCTGTGGCAGTGTCACTACGGATGTAGATTGCCCAACCTTCCTTCCGAGGAGGGAAGGAAGGAGGGTTTGAACCTCCAGCCTTCTGGTTAGCAGTCAAGTACCTTAGGCAATGTGCTACCAAACAACAATTGAGAAACCGTCAAAAAGGTAAAAAGCAAGCTGACAGAAACACACCACATAAACACACAGAAACAATCACCAAAAAAAGAAAAAAAAAAAAAATCCAATATCTGGGGAGGGGGCAATAAGGAGAAAAAAGAGGTATAAGCAGGAGAATAAAGAAGAGAAAAAATGGCAAAATGCAAAAAGAAAAGCAAGGAATGGGGTTAACCTTGAGAAAGAAAAGAAATGGGAATCAGGAACAGGGAAGAGAGAAAAAGCTGAAAACTAGAACCTGGGAAGGGAAGAATGTTGTTGTTGTTGTGTGCTGTCAAGTCGGACCTGACTCGTAACAATCCCTCCTTAGGTTTCCGAGGTGGTATCACTACAGAAATAAATTGTCCAACCTTCCTTCCGAGGAGTGACTGGTGGGTTTGAACCTCCAGCCTTCTGGTTAGCATTCAAGTGCCTTAGGCACCACACTACCAGAGCTCCTGGGAAGGGAAGAATAAATAATAATAATAAAAGGACCAAAAACAACAGCAAAAAAGATAATAATAGTAATAATTTTAAAACAAACAGAAGCAAACTAAAAAAAAAATCTGGTCAGGGCACCCAGGGTCTGTCAGAGCACACAGATTGTGATGGAATTCCTGCTGGCCCAAACGTGGGTTGGAGTGAGGGATGGTCACACCTCCATTCACCAAGAGGGTGTGGTGTATAAGAGTAACAAGGGGAATAACACACCTTTCCAGTTGTTTGCGTCTGGAGTGTTCTTGCAGTTCCCAGCAATTGGCGCATATTCTTAGGCCTTGTAATCTGAGAGAATGCTGTTGCTTTAACTATCCAAAATGGTCAAACTGCTTGTAAACATTCTAAATGGCTGCACCCTTTAGACAGGCAAAAGTCCACAGCTCACCCCATTTCCCTCTTCGCTGCTTATTCATTGGTCACAGTGCAGTCCTCTGTGCAGCCCCTGGCCAGCAGGATCTATTTTTAGGTTAATTCTTAGGTCCTTACACCACTTGGCAATATCCAAGCTGGTCCATGCTGTCAGGATCACTGAGAGAACGCAGCTCTGTATATGTCCTTTTTTGATGTTTTCATGCAGCTTCTTCTACTAGTTAGGGTTAGTCTACTTCTGTATCCTTCCTTTCAAAGCTTGTTGTTGTTGTTGTTATGTGCCATCGAGTCAGCCCTGACTCATAGCGACCCCTCCTTGGGTTTCCGAGGCAGTATCACTACGGAAGTAGGATTGCCCAACCTTCCTTCC
>NW_006922100.1:861894-877492 GCF_000298275.1 Orycteropus afer afer | reverse complement strand
GTGAACTGCTGTATGAAAAGTGAATTTACTCTGTAAATCTTCACCCAAATCAAAATAAAATTTTTAAAAAATAAAAATAAATAAATAAATAAATAAATAAATAAATAAAAAAGAAGTTTTTCAAACAATTCTGGTAACACTGATGGCAATTAAGTGTCTTAGTCAGAAGTGGTTTTCTTTAATCTTTTTTTTTTTTACTTTTGTGTTTGTTTTTCTTTCCTCTTTCTTCCACCAGAATGCTGGACTTGGTATCTTTTCATGTAAATGCATGTGTGTATTTTCTACCAAGTATTTTTTTTTTTTTTTTTGCCCATAGAATTAGCACAGGGATGGGATAGAAGATAGTTTTTCCTTCTTTACAGTGTCCTCTCCCTGCAATTGGGTTGCAAAGACTACCATTTCTCTTGCCAGTGGGTCTATCTTAATGAATCACACAATTCAGAATAATCAAACCCTCCAGTCCTGTCACAATTCACTGTACTGTTTTAGAAAGAATCTTTATGTGACAGAAATTTTAGAAGGCACTTTTCAATCTGGTAAACCTTGACTTTGAGGCAACACAAAACCATTCTCCTTGGGCTAAGATTCTCTACCCAATTATAGTTAACTGGCTTTAGAAAGGAACTGTATGTTTTTCTTACTGTCTCAGCTACAAGGAGAACAATTTGGAAATGGCATGAGAAATATCTCTTAAGATCAGTTTTACCTTGTAGGCATTGCATGTTATTTCTTGGTGACTTGTCACTCATGTTGATGACCACTGAATTTCTAAAACAGTATATCTTTTTTTAAGATTATGTTGTTTATTCAGGTATTAGAGTGCAATTGATCACTCTTAAGTAGTTCTGGTGGCACAGTGGGTAAACATTTGTTTGCTAACCTGATAGTTGGCAATTCAAACCCACCTGCTGCTCTGTGGGAAGAAGATGAGGCAATCAACTTCTGTAAAAATTTACAGCCTTGGAAACCCAGTGGGGGTTTCTGTGAGTCAGAATTGACTTAATAGCAAAGGGTTTGGTTTTAGTTCATTCTTAGACTCTGACAATCTTAATGTGTTTGAAAACTGTAACATAAGACAACAATCTAAAGTTTTGTTTCTATGTTGTTGTTGTTGTTATTTGCCGTTGAGTCGGCCCCGACTCATAGCGACCCCTCCTTGGGTTTCCGAGGCAGTATCACTACGGAAGTAGGATTGCCCAACCTTCCTTCCGAGGAGTGGCTGGTGGGTTTGAACTGCCAGCCTTCTGGTTAGCAGTCAAGTGCCTTACGCACTATGCTACCAGAGCTCCTATAGAGTAGAATAGTCATAGAATATAGTTATACAATAGTCAGATGAATCTAAGATCTTGGTTCCAGCAATCTTAGCATTATCATTTAAAACTAGAGTTGAGAATGACATAAGATTGTGAAGCCATATATATACTGTGTGGGGAGCTCAGATTCTAAAGACAAGACAGCCCAGGGTTTAAGTCCCAGCTGTGCCACATATAATCTTTGTACTTCCATTCTGAAAAATAATCCTTCAAAATGAACTTGGAAGACAGCACTTTGCTCCATAACCCTCATATTTAAATGAAAGCATAACTTTTAGAGATTGCAGTGATATACATTCAGAGGAGTTCTTGGTAATTTACATCCAGGACATAAGGCACCTTTGGGTTTGACGTAGCCTAGAAGATGCTGGGAAATGCAAAAAGATCCTAGCTAAATAATTAAAGAGTTAAAGCAAATGGGTTAACTTCATAGGGACATCTGAAATGTCCAGAGAGTGTGTCCACGGGGGTTAGCCAGTCACACAAATATGAGCAAGGAGGCATAGCTAGGGTTTAAACCTGTAAAGACCACAGTCCTGGAGACAAAAAAAAAAAAAAAAACACTATTATTATTATTATTATATGTTGTTATTTTCATCTAAAATGCAGATCTTAGAAGCAGGTTTCCTGCTTGAAGCTTTCAGTGGTTTCTGTTTCCTCTGCAGTGAAAGTCCAAGCTCCTCAACACGACATAGTTTGTTTCACGTCTAGTTTGTGGCCCTCATGACCAGTTGTGTCCTTCCACAGTCAAAGGCCCTTCAGAGAAGCCTCAAGTTAGAGAACAGAGTGTTCTCATTGACATTTTCTTTTAAAGAAATGGCAGTTTGTGATATAGCCTTGAGAGCTGTATGAGCTTGTTCTATATGCTACACTGGATAGGTGGCAAAAGCCAGGGGCTTCCCCTTAAGGCACCCAAGCTAGAAAATAGAGAATTAATTTGGAGAGATAGTTTTGCCAGAAATATCTTATGAAAAATTAAAAAACAAGATATGGAAATTTTACTGTACCACATACCTAGAGCATGACGTTATATATGTGCTTTTCTTTTTTTTTTTTTTTAATAAATGAAAACATGGGTTTTATAGTCAATGCACATGGCATTTGTGAATTTTCGTCTTAATTCTTCCACTGAGCAGCAGGACTTATCAATGGCTTCATTGCCCAAAATTCGTCATCTTAAAAAGGGTGCATTGCAGACTTTTTATGAGACTTAAATAAATGGCATTAGTAAAGGGCATAAAGGGTCTTTAATAAATCATCTTTTATTATTATCATTGATAGATGATCAGGGCTTGTCACTGTTTGCTTTTCCGCAGTGATCTAGTTGCAATATCAACACTAACTTAAATTCTTTTTGTGAATGAACTTGTATTTTGAAAACACATGCAATTTCACTTTTACCATTAATACTACTTACAGGCCTAATATCTTTAAATTAAATCATCTTGTATTCAGCGTAAATGCATTTGCCAAGTGCTTATATTAAAGTCATTTCTTACAAGTATAAAAGCTTATTGTTAATACTGTACTTTCATTTTTTTGTAGGTGGGTTGAGCAATATTGAAACCTGAGTTTGAAAAAGTCCAGATGGTTTGAGTTTTATTGAAATCTGAATTTGAAACATCCCAGATGCTTAAGGGAATTTTTTTAAAAAGTGTAGAAGTCACATCAGATAGTGTTAGCATGCTACCCACACAGGGCCCTCCCTGGAGTTCCATGACTCTTCGTCACATTTTTGTCGTTATCCAAGACTTGTGCTCATCTTCTGTAATAGGGCATAGAGTTGATAAACCAGCATTGAGGTATGCAATCCATAGAAGTGCTTGTGCCTGGACTCCACAGTCCACAAGACCCACATGCTATCCTGGCAAGATCAATCAATGAAAGTCTGTTATATATTTCCTCTATGCAAGGTTCTAAGTCAGATTTGAAGGAGCTTCACCTTCCCACTTCCTGGTTCCTCTTGTATTAGCCTGTGCTCTTATCAACCCTCAGTTGATTCCAACCACCATCACCACCACCAGTAGTGCTACCAACAGGGCTGTGCCTACTCACAAAGGTGTTCTCCATATTTTGTTTTTAATATTTTAACAATTGCCTTGCAAGACATTTTCACTTTGGATATCATTGCTTGATATCTCTAAGCATCAGTGTCCTTATTTGAAAACTACATATAATATCTACCTTCGAGTTATATATATATGTAAGAATTGTTCAGTTTTCCAATGTTATACATTTTACCACAATTAAAAATATATAATGTTTAATTCTTATAAATAAATGTTTTGTGGATCAAATGAGGTATTGTAAATCAAGTTTTTAGTATAAGGACTGGCACATGAAAATCAAGATGATGAAACAATATTACTATTTAAAGATGAGAAAACCAAGTCTCAAAGAAATGAATTTTCCCACTGTAATCTAGAGAATCACAGAGATGAAGACTAACCTCCATTCTGACTGGTGACAAATCATATTCTCTCTTCTCTGCCTCCATGCTAGATTATGTTCTCAGGACAGGAAGTTGCTTTCACTGGAAACTGTTCACTCTTGTGGTCTGTTGCGTCTTCTAAGGCATTGAATCACAAAAGTTATTTTCTTTAGTATTATTATTTTTATGTTCCACAATGGGATCTTAGTCATGAACTAAAGAGAAGGCTTCCCAGATTCCTCTAATGGCCCAGAAGTCACAGCTGCCCTAGCAGAGTTCTGGGTGATGAGAGGACCAGTTTGGAAATGTACTCTGTGGTGCAAAGTCTCATTCTCTTATCCAATTACATAGAATTTTGATCATCTTTGGAAGCTCTGGTAGCATAGTGCCTAAGGCATTTGACTGCTAACCAGAAGGCTGGTGGTTCAAACCCACCAGCCACTCTTTGGAAGGAAGGTTGGGCAATCTACTTCCGTAGAGATACTGCCTCAGAAACCCAAAGAGGGGTCACTATGAGTGGAATCAAGTTGGTGGCAGTGGGTTTGGTTTTTGGTTTTGATTTTAATCCTTTTCTGTCACTTATCTCAATCATCTAAGAATTAGTTATTTTATCCAAACTCCAGAAGTCCAGGAAATTTTCAATTCAGACACCATACATTTTCTCCCAAAAACAACACTGGGATTTTTTTTTTTTTTTTTGGATTTGCCAAAAGATCTTTAGAAGCTGATTGTAAACCCCCAAGTTCCCTGAAGTTCCTGGGGGAAAAACAAACAAAAAACAAAGCCAGACAAAAAATATTTGTTTAGCAAATATACAAAATGTCTGGTCATTCATCAAATAGAAAAGCTCAGAGCCAGCTCTGAAACCAGAAAATTTGGCTTTAGAAATGTGAGCTCTTCCTACAACCTGCTTTAATTAGAACAGGAGAGAAAGGGCAGAGAGAAAAGGATGGAAACCTATTTAAAGGAAAACTAGCTTCTGAAAGGGCTAGCGGCTTTTGTAAAAAAACTTCTTTGTGTCACTGCTGTTTCCCTAGTGTGAGAATAAATCTAAAAATAGGAGCGCAAGCTTTTATTAACTGGACAGATACCATATGTCCTGCTGAGATAGAATTTGTTTTGATTATTGATTCTGAGAGCAGGCTCCGTGCCTCTGTCCACCCTGTTGTTGATGCTGTGTGCCGTTAAGAAGATTACAACTCATAATGGCACTACAGGAGAGAGCAGAACTGCCCCACAGGGTTTTCTAGGCTGTAATCTTTATGGAAGCATCTTTCTCCTGCAGAGTGGCTGGTGGGGTTGAACTATCAACCTTCTAGTAAGCGGTAGAGTGCTTAACCATTGTGCCACCAGGGCTTCTTCTTTCTAATCTAGGGAGGTGAAATGACTTCATGTTTTCAACTACTGCCTAATCTCAGCAGTACTTTGTAGTTTTTCCTCTCTTTACAGCATCAAAATTTTGTCTAAAATAACATACATACACAGACTCTCACACACAGTACAAATTCTTTGGGAAAAACAAAAAGCCTACTCACTGTATATTTTATTATTTTTTCACTGTTGTAAAAATTATATATATAATAAAATATTTCTCAAATTGACATATTTTACATGTGTACTGTTCTGTAACATTGATTACATTCATCATGTTGTGGAACTATCACCACTATCCATTTACAAATTATTCTACCACCGTTAACAGAAACTCAGTGCCCTCGAAGCAAAGCCTTCTCCTTTCCCCTTTCCTCTCACGCTTGGTAACCACTAATAAATTCTGATCTCTATACATTTGCCTATTTCATATAAGTGGGATTATGAGATATTTTACTTTTGTTACAGATTTATTTCATTCAGCATTATGTTTTCAAGATTTGTCCATGTTGTAGCATGTATCAGGACTTTCTCTTTATGTCTGAGTTTATAACTCAGACATAAAGACATATATATATATATATATATATATATATATATACACACACACATACATACAAACAAATAAACCCACTGCCATCGAGTCAATTCTGACTCATAATGATCCCCTCTGGGTTTCCTAGATATTTACAGAAGTAGATTGCCCGTCTTCCTTATATATATATATATATATATATAATTTTGTTTATCTGTTCATTTGTTGATGACATTTAGATTGTCCATCTTTTGTCTATTGTGAAAAGAGCTATAACTAACATTTTTGTGCAAGTTTCTACAACATATTTTAAAAAAACCTTTCTAAATTTCCTCGGTTCATTGGAAAGTCACAAACAAAGAAGGACTCGTCCTTTAAGATGATCTATCTACTATTCAGAGGAGACTGTAGGAATGCAGCCCATCCATATGCTGTCCTCTTCCAGTGGATTCTGCACTTCAGTGAGGTCTGTTTGAGGCTGGGAATGGACACACACCCAGCCAGCTGCAGTAGTTAAATACTTCTACAAAACCAGTAAGAGAATACGATGTTCCCCTTGTCCAAATCATTCACTTATCCATTTTATTTGAGACCTCAGAAGGCCACCACTTTTATGGAAGCTTCTAGATGAGCACCAGTAGTTCATGTCAGAATTCCTCTTTCCTTCAATGCTCCCAGAATTGTGTTCATTCTATGCTTGTAATAGCAACCAAGGAGTGCCTCTATAATCTCTGAACAACTTAAGGTTGTTCATACTTAAGGTGGGTCATACATTGTTCATATACTTTGTACATAACCTGAGGTCAGTACTCTGTAAAAAATGTGCTGAATTAATTTCTTGTTTGCTTCTCTGTCTCCTTACTTAAACTATAAACAACTCTAGAAGAGGTAGAAATAGGTGTCATAAGGCAGACATTATCTGAGGTCTGTCAGAGAGTCTTGGACATGAAAATTTTGACTCTACCACTTATGAAATAGCTACTCAGAGAACAGTGTTTTACTTGAATGAGACTTAGTTTCTACAGCTGTAAAAAGGGACAAAATATGTCTACATTCCAGCTTGCTTGTGAAATTTACACAAGAAAATGCTTAAATAACTAGAAAAACAAATGAGTGGAAACAGCACAAGACATATTCACACTGAAAGCCTACATGGCACGTGTTTTTGTTGTCAGGTGCCTCTGAATCAGCTCAAACTCATAGCCACTTGTATAACAGACAGAATGGGAAGAGGTCATCCACTTCTCAAAGAATTGGCCAATGAAAACCTTATGAGTAGTAATCAAATAATGATATATTACTGAAAAACTCTATGAATATCCCTCAAGCATTGTCTGATGTAGTGTTGGAAAAGGAGCCCCTCAGATTGGAAGTCACTCAAAATATGGATGGGGAAGAGCTGCCTCCTCAAAGTACAGTTGACCTTAATGTCATAAATAGAGTAAAGCTTTCAGGACCTCCACTTGCTCATGGGGCTTGACTCAAATTATGAAGAAACATCTGCAAACATCCATTAATAATTGGAACATGGAATGTACAAAGTATGAATCTTAGAAAATTGGAAGCTGTCAAAAATGAAATGGAACACATAAAGATCAATATCCTAGGCATTAGTGAGCTGAAATGGACTGGTACTACCTATTTTTAATTAGAAAACTGCTCACTGGATTTTGCATCCCCTTTGAATACAGAGATTTAAGTTTATGTTCTTGCCTTGCCTAGTGTATGTGTCCAATAAAAGCTTTGTGGATTGAATCAGCTCTATTGCAAATGTAGAAACTGGCTCTGGAGGGGAAAACAAAACAAAAGCCCTTAGTCAACTCTAATCTAGTTAATTACATGGACACATTTAAGCAAGGTCTCTTGGCACAATTACTTAACAAATCAAAGACCAAAATCAGAATCTGTTCCAGCATTGCAGAAGAATATTTTTAGCTTTACTGTTTTTATATTTTTATTTTAGGAAAAAATAATAGTAATAAAAAATTCAATCAATTTTTCTGGACTATAAAATGTAAGGAAAAGGGAAATATAAATCTTGGTGATAAGGAGTAAGGTAGGATGTGGATACAGAGATACAAATTCACCAAAGCCTGCTCAGTCATGATCTTGTGTCTTCCTTCATGGGATGTTAAATAAGATATTTATAAGCACCAATTATATGCCAGGCACTTTGCTGGATTCAGGCCATTCAGAGATGAGGGAAGCAAAATTACTACCTTCAATGAAGGAAATTCAGACTTGTACTTCAACAAGTAAAATGTGGTCTAAGTGTGATGAAAGAGAAATATAGAGGATGGCCAGCTTGCTAAGCCTGGAGGACTAGAAGAAAGATTCCAAGATGGGTTGATGCAAAAGTCGTGAAGGATAAAAGGACATGCCTGGGGAAGACGGCAAATGGTGGGGTCTGGGTATGCATGTAGGAAAGAGTATATAGTATTATGATGGGTATATGTAACTGACATGGAATAAGAAGTCCTGGCGGAAAAAGCAATACAGAATAATGTATTATTTGTATAATATAGGAGCTCTGGTGGCATAGTGTGTAAGCCATGTGACTGCTAACCAGAAGGCTGGTGGTTCAAACCTACCAGCCACTTGTCAGAAGGAAGATGGGGCAATCTACTTCTGTAGATTATGAAAGGATCTCTGCAGACTCCCCTAAATCTGTCAGGTCACTGCTCTACCAGCTTTCCCTTGGCTCCAGAATACTGCTCACTGAATATCCCATTTGATGCCAGATGCAATCATTCTGTGAAGTCACAATTCATTAATTCATATTTAAAATGCTGGAGGAAAATTGTGAAATAATAATTTTGCCCAGACCTCTTTGTAATGGGTCTCACCATGCTATTGCCTCCCTGGTCATCCTGCTACCAAGGTGACATAGGCTTTACCACTCCCCACATGAGGAGCATCAGTTTGTCTGTGGGCATGAAAATAATTTCTTAGGAAATAAACATGCCTCAAAAATATACAACTTTTGCTGGATGCCAGGCTATGGACAATCCCAAATAGAAAACTTTTTTGTAACAGTATTAAAAATGCACTGAGTTTGTAAGCACCCCCAAATATACATCTCTCTGCATGCGAAATCTTTTCATTTGCATAAAGTAGAGTTTAATATTTAATTATCAGTTATAAAGTAGATTGACTCTCAAGATGGTTAAGATTTTTTGGACAAAATCACAAGAATAATAAATGTGAAGCTGAATTTGATCTTAATTTGAGTACCCTAAAAGCCTATGCTCTTTCCTCCAAGCTAACTCTGTTAACATTATATTTACATTTGGGAAAGAAGGTAGCCTAACTAGTTATTTCCAGTTGTTGTTGTTGTTGTTATGTGCCGTCGAGTCGGCCCCGACTCATAGCGACCCCTCCTTGGGTTTCCGAGGCAGTATCACTACAGAAGTAGGATTGCCCAACCTTCCTTCCGAGGAGTGGCTGGTGGGTTTGAACCGCCAGCCTTCTGGTTAGCAGTCAAGTGCTTTAGCCACTATGCTACCAGAGCTCCCGTTATTTCCAGTAGCTAATACATAAATATGAGCAAATGAAAACTTTGTCCAAGTGTTTCAAAGGAAATTCTATATTTGGCTTCTACATCAATCCACAAAAGTCTCAATACAGTTCAAGTATTCCTACATTTATGGTGTAGACCTCCTCTGAAGTTTACTATACATTGGGTATCATACTAGATATTTATGGTCCCCTGAAGGGAGGAGAAGTAAGCATTTGAGAAGCCCCAGAAAAATGGGGGAAATAGTACATTAAACAGGAGCTGTGGTGGCATAGTGCCTAAGGCATTTGACTGCTAGCCAGAAGACTGGCGGTTCAAACCCACCAGCCATTCCTCAGAAGGAAGATTGGGCAATCTGCTTCCATAGAGATATCACCTTGGAAACCCAGGGAGGGGTGTCTATGAGTAGAGTCAACTCGACAGCAGTGAGTTTGATTTTTGGTTTAGTACATTACACAAACAAGACTTCACTAAAACTGTAATAAAAGCAGCTAAGTGCTGTCTTTGTAAATTCATGTGTGGAATTATGATGGGCTGGGTAATAAATTCTACCTGAAAGGTTAGGAAAGATTTCATAGCAAGACACAGTGCTAGAAGCAAGCCTGGAAGATGAATGGAACTTTGCTAAGCAGAGAGAACTACAATTTCTAGTGAGGTAAAACAGGAGAGACAGAGAGTGTGAAACTTTGCTAAGCAGAGAGAACTACAATTTCTAGTGAGGTAAAACAGGAGAGACAGAGAGTGTGAAACTTTGCTAAGCAGAGAGAACTACAATTTCTAGTGAGGTAAAACAGGAGAGACAGAGAGTGTGAGAATTATTGTTGTTGTTGTTATGTGCCGTCGAGCTGGACCCGACTCATAGAGACTCCTCCTTGGGTTTCCAAGGCAGTATCACTACGAAAGTAGATTGCCCCATCTTCCTTCCAAGGAGTGGCTGGTAGGTTTGAACTGCCAGCCTTCTGGTTAGCAGTCAAGTGCCTTAGCCACTATGCTACCAGAGCTCCTGTGAGAATTATTAACAATGGGAAAAGATTCAAAAGTGGTTTTCATTAAAGTATTGGTGGATATACATAAAAGTCTTAGGCTCACTCCACAAATCTAGATAGAATTTAACACTTATCACACAGCAAAATAATCACTGACATAATTGTGTTTTTTCCCGTTAGACTACTACCCTTCACTATTGCTAGAATCTGCTACAGTTTCTAAGGCATGTCAAATACTCAATAAGTATTTGCTGACTAAGTGAAGGAATTAATCCATCAATAAATGAAATGACGTTTTTGGAAATCTCTTACTTACCTGGCTTTCTCCCCCACTAAACTGAAAGCATCTTGAAAGGAAGGTTCATCTTAGTTTTACTAAGTAAATGTGCGTATGGAAGTACATATGGATTTTGAACATGTTCTGACAACAAATCTGAATTTTAAAATATGAGATATTACCTGTGATTTTGTAAGTTCTTTGCTTTTCTCTTGAGAAAGTGCCAACCTGTGGAACTGCCTCGCCTAGTAATTGTTCACTTAGCTAGGGAAAAGGGTCATTGCCAGATTTTTCCAAAATCTCTAGAAAACTGTATTTTATACAAAGAATATTTGAGTAAAATACATGCAAGAGGAGTGAAGTTTAATTAAAAATCATACTTATTGTTGTTAGCTGCCATAGAGTTGCCCTGGGACTTCTCAGGCCGGCGTTCCTAGTCAATCTTATTCTGGAAACTCTAGTTAAAACCTGTTTGGCATCATAATAATACATTCATCTCCACTGATAAGCAGTGGCTGTCTGTGAGGTACCCAGATACAAAAATCTAGCTGAGCAAGCAGAAAATTCAGGGTTGAGAGAGGCTAATTTTTTTTTTTTTTTTTATCTCAGATCACCCATCTACTTCCTGAGTGGTAGAGCTGTGATTTGATCCATATCTATTTATCTTACTTAGATGGTTGTGTTCTTTCCTCCAGTATATTTAAGGACCTTGGAAGAGGTAGCTGAATGCACAGGAAAATTTCCCAGATGGTAGTGTCTCCTTTTGTGTCTCCCCCATCATGAAGAGCCACTGTTTTTAGTGGTTGGCATGAAAAGACTTGTTCATATATGGCCTTTAGCTCATGACCTCTGAAATTTGTATCATCCTGAGATTAGCAAAAGTGCTCCTTTCTGAGCTGACCCAGATGGATTGGACAAACAAGATTCCATCCTCATTGAACCACCTGTGTGGGCATCTATAAGTAGGGCACAGCTTGAACATCCATGTAAGGTAGCCTTTGAGGAGATGTTTGTCAGAACTATCAGTTCTCCATGTGCTCTCATTTGTTTAATGGTTATGTGGATTTACCTTCAATTTTATTCCAAACATTAAACATTATGTGGGAGATCTGGTAGCATAGTACCTAAGGCACTTGACTGCTAACCAGAAAGTTGGCGGTTTAAACCCACCAGCCACTCCTTGGAAGGAAGATGGGGCAATCTACTTCTGTAGTGATGATGCCTTGGAAACCCAAGGAGAGATCGCTATGAGTTGGGTCCAACTTGACGGCCCATAACAACAACAACAACAAACATTATGTAATCTACTGTGACCACCACAGTCATGGAAGTTCAGATAATAAGTCCTTAGTAAGAATATCTAAGGATATTCTTACTATGGGGATATTCTTACTATGGTTGACGTATCTAATATACAAGGCAGTATTTTTATTACCCCAAGGACATCATCCTACATATTTGTTTGGCAAAAGGTTATATTGATAGATATGTTTAAGTCATTTACTGGTTATAAAAATGGTAAAGTCCACCATCTTGATTATAGTGGCCGATGGGTGGGAAAGCTTTATATTTTGTGCATTCAACTTCTACAATGTGCTCTTATTATCAGCCAAAATAGAATATCATAAAATGTTACAAATCATGTACTCTGTAGTGGAGCCAGAGAGTCCACTGGCAGTGGAAAAAAGAAGAAGAAGAAGGGGAAGAGAGAAAGAAGGAGAAGAAGAAGAAGAAGAAGAAACAACCAACCTCAGTTTATTTTCTCTTGCCTTCACATCTTCCTTATAAGTTTGTCATTGATGTCGCTCCTCTCCACAGGCTTTTTGCAAGGTGATAGCCATTTTGGCTACTGGGGTTGGGTGGGGCTTTCTTTTCCATCAGTCCATATATCTTATTATATGTTATTTCAGTCACATATGATCTCTGCTTAGCTGTCAGTTCTCTAAGTCATGTCTCATTATAATGCTGTTACATGTGTTTTTGGGGCAACACAATTTCTAGTTAGATAATCCAATTGTGCCAAACCCGAGTTTCCAAATAGCCAACTATTTACAAATGAAATAACATTGATTCACATTTATTCAGGGACTCCCTAGGTACCTAAAGTCTTTCATTTTCTGCCTGTCATCTCACCTCAACTGTTTGCTATTTTGGAGTAATTGGAATATTGTACTCAGGAACAGAGCTACAGTATGTGCCCCCATCTGTGTTGACTCAGAAATGTCATCAAGCAACCCATCCATGAAGAGTTAATTTACAGAAACTTTGCTCCTGGTTGACTGGAGATTTGTTTGATCCATGCAGATGGAACATTAGGCTTTTATATTAATATAAAATTTTTTCCAGACAAATTGTGGCTGATTTGTGAAGGGACTGCAAAAAGCAATGTTGGGATTTTATGTTTTATGTGATGTTTCTCAGCAAACCAGATAAAATGCATGTCACCAGAGTCCTCCCTGAGCAATTAGCACCATTAATGCCTTCAGCAAGCATATGGTCGCAGTGGAGAGGAAATTAGCCCCATGTCACATTTCCATTGCTGTTTGTATACTTTTGGACACAGTTCATTAGTGTGTCTTTCCTTCAAATCTATCTCCCTTAAAGAGGCTGTGTTGTGTGTTATCTTAATAGTCAATTATTTAGCATCCCCCAGTGACTACCTTTCTGAGGATGATTACCCTCCTGCTTATTTCCTCTCTAATATCTCCAATTTACAATTATCATGTACTAGATATTTTTCCCTAGATATGCCACTGGCCTCTCATCCTCAACCAATCTGAAGTAGAAATCCTACTTCATAGAAAAATATCAGAAAATGTGATGTTATTGTATTTTCAGAGACAATTTGACCATGAAGCTGGTAGGTATAAACTTACAGTCTCCTTGTTTGTATAGGTCTCTTTCCAAGTACTAGTGTCCATATGGCTTTTTGTTTTTAATTGACAAAAATAATATAGTGTAATTACAATCCTTGAGGTCTGCTTTCTCTTTTTACTCCACATTTCTTTCTGTCATATTTCTTGTCTTGATAATTCTTGCTGGAATTGCCAAGGACAATTTTAGGACCTGGCTAAGGTAGATTTGGGATAGATTTAGTTTAGTTATGCTGTTGTTCCTTTTAGTTGCAGTGCAGCCAGCTCTGACTCATGGTGATCTTATGTATAACAGAATAAAACCTTTCCTGGTCCTAAGTTATCTGCAAGATCATTGGTATGTGTCAATCCATCTTACTGAGGGTTTCCCTTGCTGTCATTAGCCTTCTGCTTTACCAAACATAATGTCCTTTTCTAGAGCTTGGTCCTTTCTGGTTGTATATCCAAAACAAGCAAATTAAAGTCTTTCTATTTCACTCCTAAGGGACATTCTGGTTGTATAGTAGGATATAGATAGATAGATAGATAGATAGATATATTTATGCAATTCACAATCATTCTCAGGTACATACCAGTTACCATTGAGTTGTTTCCCACTTATGGAGATCCCATGTGTTACAGAGTACAACTGGGTTCCATGTGGTTTCCAATGACTTATTTTTTGGAAGTAAATCACCAGGCCTTCCTTCCAAGGTGTCTCTTACTGGAACCTTACGTTCAGCATTTCACTTAGCAGCCAAGCACATTAACCTTTTGCACCATCCAGGGACTTCTTTTTCCATGTAGAGGTAATATTATTGTGAACCACAATAGTATTAGAACAGCTTCCAGAACACTCCCACTACCCATAGTGTTGACTGAAAGGGACAGAACTTAATGTTGTATAAATATACTGTGTGTTTGAAGTCACCGGCCATTCTGCAGGAGAAAGATATGGCAGTTTGCTCCTGTAAAGGTTAGAACCTTGGACAACCTATGGGGCAGTTCTACTCTTTCCTTTAGGGTCACTTCAAAATCAATTAAAAGGGCACTGGTTTGTTTTTCCTTGTTGTTGTTGTTGTTTCAGGACCCAGAAGAAGAAATATGTGATTAATGGAAGAGAAAAGGTTTGAAATTTACAGAACTGGAAGTTAGGTTGTGGAAAATTTTTCAAAATTTTAAAAACCATATATGAAAAGAAGCTGATAAATATTTTGCCAATTAGACAGCAAGACTGAAAATTTACTTGGCAAAGTCGATAAAGTTATAAAATAAATAAAACAGCTAAACAACATTATCAGCAAAAGCATAATAAATTTTGTTTATTCAGAGAGAAGAATGGCTGAATGATCTATTTTCTATAGAAAATGATATGGAATTATTATATGAAAAGATGGAAAATATAAACCAAAAAAGTACTTAAGGAACTGTATTAAAGAAGTGTTTTTTATTCTGGAACCGGTGATATTTGTGGTATTATTCACCCAAAAATTTAGTTTGTTTTTATAAAACTTGTTATTTCTTTTTTCAGTCTAAATAAATATGAATTTTTGAAATGATTTTTCAGACTTTATTTTAATTATTTTTAAAAAAGAAGGCAAGCCTCCTATAACTTGTTTTAGGTTCTACAAACCTAATTCATTCATATTATAAGATTATATCTTTTTTATTTCTATTTTTTTTTTTTTAAACTAATCTTTGAAAAGCCCTAGTGTGCCAGACACAAACCATGGTATTTTCAGTTGCCTCAAATGCATGCAAAAACTGGACAATTAGTAAGAAAGACCAAAGAAAAATTGACTCATTTGAATTATGATGTTGGCAAAGAATGTTGAATATACATACCGTAGACTGCCAGAAGAATGAATAAATCTGTCTTGGAAGTACAACCAGAATGCCCCTTAGAAGAAAGTCTCACACTTTGCCTCATGTATTCTGGACATATAATCAAGAGGGACCAGATCCTGAAGAAAGATATCATACTTGGCAAAGTAGAGGGTCATGAAAAAGAGAAAAACCCTAATGAGATAGATTGACACAGTTGCTGCAACAATGGGGTCAAACATAACAGTGATTGTGAGGATGGTGCTGGGCCAAGCAGTGTTTTATTCTGATGTAGTTAAGGTTCATTGATCTAGAACCAATGGTAATGAAGGAAGAAGTCAAAGCTGCAATGAAAGAACTGGCGAAGAACAAGGCTCCGGGAATTGATGGCATACTGATTGAGATATTTCAACAAACAGATGCCCCATTGGAGGCGCTCACTCAGTTATGCCAAGAGATTTGGAGGACAGCTACCTGGCCAACTGACTGGAA
>NW_006922100.1:847047-857939 GCF_000298275.1 Orycteropus afer afer | reverse complement strand
ATTATAAACAGTGCTGCAATGAACATGGGTGTGCATATGTCTGTTCTTGTCATGGCTCTCACTTCTTTAGGATATATACCTAGTAATTGAATAGCTGGGTCAAATGGTATTTCTAGTTCCAACTTTTGAAGGAATTGCCATAACATTAGTATTTTTTTTTTTAAGTTTTATTTTGATCAGATAATTCTTCCCCACCCCCATCCCCAAAACAAAAAGTAATGACAAGTTGCTTATGGGGTAAGTCAAAATTCTTTATCTTGGTACACATAGCTTTAGTTCATCCCAACTTAAATTTTCCCAGGATCCCCAAATTTTTGCCCTGTGCACTTTATTCTTTAGTCTCTATAGGAGGCAGGTAATTTCTCACTACAGTCAGGTGATGTTTAATATGCATTCAGGTAATGTCCTACTTTATTTACATTCATGGTCCCACAGTGTTATAATAGATTTCAAACATCTCAGTGATAGAAATAGAAGTAGTGAATGAGATAGCTTCCCACACACATGTGTATCTCATGCCTCTTGTATACAAAGCAATTGTGCTGCAAGACATATAATGGTATACATAATAATAATGATTAAAAAAAAAAACCTCTCTGTTGTCGAGTCAATTTGATGCATAGTGACCCCTCCTTGCGTTTCTGAGGCAGTATCACTATGGAAGTAGATTGCCTAACCTTCCTTCCAAGGAGTGGCTGGTGGGTTTGAATCACCTTCTGGTTAGCAGTCAAGTGCCTTAGGCGCTACACTACCAGGGCTCCTAATGATACAGCCTCGGAAACCGAAGGAGGGGTTGCTATGAGTCGGGTCTGACTTGATGGCACATAACAACAATAACAACAACAATTCTCGTTTGTGTTCACAATCAGATTTACTTCTTGGATTTTTTAATTTATCTGTAGTAGGGTTTTTAATCTTCATGTTGCTTAGTGTAGTGTTAATTATAGATGCCCAGCAATAGTTTTATTGAGGATGCATATACTATTTATTAATCAATTTAATGTGGAAATTAAAAAAAAGTATCTTCCTTAGATCCTGTTTGTTGTTGTTGTAGTTAGGTGCCATTGAATTGTCTCTGACTCATAGTGACCTTATGCACAGCAGAACAAAACACTGCCCGGTCCTGTGCCAGCCTCATAATCTTTGCTGTACATCATTGCAGCCACTGTGTCTATCCATCTCATTGAGGGCCTTCCCCTTCTTTGCTGACCACTTTACCAAGCATGATATCCTCCACAGAATGATTCTTTCTGATTACATGATGAAAATAGGTTAGAGAAAGTCTGGCCATTCTCGCTTCCAAGGGGCATTCCGGCTGCACTTCCTCCAGGACCGATTTGTTAGTCCTTTAAACTGACCATGGTACTCTTAACATTCTTCTCCAACACCACAACTCAAAAGCATCAACTCTTCTTTGGTCTTCCTCATTCATTGTCCAGCTCTCACAAGCATAGATGTGATTGAAAATACTCTGGCTTGGGTTAGGTGCACCTTATTCTTCCAGGAGACATCTTTGTTCTCCAGCACTTGAAAGAGGTCTTTGCAGCAAATTTGCCCAATGCATTACATTATCTGATGTCTTGACTGCAGCTTCCATTGCTGTTGATTATAGAACCAAGTAATATGAAATCCTTGGCAACTTCAATCTTTTCTCCATCCACCATAAAGCTGTTTGTTGGACCAATTATGAGGATTTTTGTTTTCTTTATAGTGAGGTGTAATCCATACTGAAGACTACAGTCTTTAATCTTTATCAGTAAGTGCTTCAAGTTATCCTCATTTTCAGCAAGCAAAATTGTGTCATCTGCATATCGCAGGTTGTTAATGAATCTTTCTCCAAACTTGATGCCACATTCTTCTTCATATAATCCAGTTTCTCGGAATATTAGCTCAGCATATAAATTGAATAAATATGGTGAAAAGATACAATCTTGGTGCACTCCCTTCTTGATTTTGAACCATGCAGTATTTCCTTGTTCTGTTTGAATGACAGCACCAGATCTATGTACAGGTTCCTCATGAGTACATTTAAGTGTTCTGGAATTCCTATTCTTCTCAGTGTTATCCATCATTTATTATGATACACAAAATCAAATGCTTTTGCATAGTCAATAAAACATAAGTAAACATCTTTCTGGTATTCTTTGCTTTGAGCCAAGATTCATCTGACATCAGCAATGATATCCTTTGTTTCATGTCCTCTTCTGAATCCAGCTTGCATCATTGGAAGCTCTCTGTCAGTATACTGCTGCAACTGTTTTTGAATTATCTTCAGTAAGATTTTATTTGCATCATATATTAATGACATTGTTCAATGATTTCCACATTTTGTGGGATCACCTTTCTTTGGAATGGGCACAAATATGGATCTCTTCCAGTCAGTTGGTCAGGTAGCTGTCTTCCAAATCTCTTGGTATAGACAAGTAAGTGCCTCCTATATTAGTGAAACATTTCAATGGGTATTCTGTCAATTCCTGGAGTCTTGTTCTTCACCAATTCCTTCAGTGCAGCTATGACTTCTTCCTTCAGTACCATTGGCTTTTGATCATATGCCACCTCCTGAAATGGAAGAACATTGACCAATTATTTTTGGTACAGTGACTCTGTGTATTCCTTTCATCTTCTTTTGATGTTTCCTGCATCATTCAATGTTTTGCCCATAGAATCTTTCAATATTACACCCCGAGGCTTAAAGTTTTTCCTCAGTTCTTTCAGCTTGAGAAATACTGAGTGTGTTTTTCTTGTTGGTTTTCTAACTCCGGATGTTTGCACATTTCATTATAGTAACTGGCTTTGTCTACTTGAGCTGCTCTTTGAAATTTTCTGTTCAGCTCTTTTATCTTGTCATTTCTTCCATTTGCTTTAGCTACTCTCTGCTGAAGGGCAAGATTCAGAGTCTTTTCTGACATCCATTTTGGTATTTTCTTCCTTTCTCCTCTTTTTAATGACCTCTTGCTTTCTTCATGGATGGTGTTCTTGATGTCATCCCACAATTCCTCTGGTTTTTGATCACTGGTGTTCAATGCATCAAATCTGTTTTTCAAATGGTCTCTAAATTCAGGTGGAGGTATTATCAAGGTCATATTTTGGCTCTCATTGACTTGTTTTAATTGTCTTCAACTTCAACTTGAACATGCATATGGACAGTTGATAGTCTGTTCCACAATCAGCTCCTGGCCTTGTTTTGGCCAAAGATATTGGACTTCTCCATTGCCTCTTGCCAGAGATATAGTCAGTCTGATTCCTATATGTTCTATCTGGTGAAGTCCACATGTATAGTAATCACTTACGTTGTTGAAAAAAGGTATTTGCAATGAATAAGTCATTGGTCTTGCAAAATTCTATCATGCTATCTCCAGCATTATTTCTATTACCAAAGCCATATTTTCCAACTACTGGTAACTCTTCTTGGTTTCCAACATTTGCATTCCAATCACTAGTGATAATCAACAGGTCTTGATTGCATGTTTGGTCAATCTCAGACTGCACAAGTTGGAAAAAATCTTCAATTTCCTGATCTTTGGCTTTGGTGATTCGTGCATAAATTTGAATAATGCTAGTATTAACTTGTCTTCCTTGTAGGCATATGGATATTATCCTATCACTGACAGCATTGTACTTCAGGACACACCTTGAAACAGTTTTTGTGACGATGAATGACACACGATTCCTCTTCAATTTATCATTCCTGGAGTAGTAGATTACAGGGTTGTCTGATTCAAAATAGCCAAAACCAGTTCATTTTAGCTCATTAATGCCCAGGATATTGATCTTTATGCATTAAATTTCATTTTTTACAACTTCTAATTTTCCTAGTTTCATACTTCATACATTCCATGGTCCAATTATTAATAGATATTCACATCTCTTTCTACACATTTTGAGTCATGCCACATCAGCTAAGGGAGGCCTGAAAGCTTTACTCTATTCATATTGTTAAGGTTGTCTGTAGTCTGAGGAGTGAGCTCTTCCTCAGTCAAATTTTGAGTGTCTTCTGACCTGATGGGCTCCTCTTCTGGAACTATATTGGACAATGTTTCAGGGCTATTCATAAAGTTTTCCAGTAATATATCAGACAGTGTTTCCATGCTATTCATAAGGTTTCCACTGGCCAATTCTTTGAGAAGCGGATGGCCTCTTCCTTCTTCTGTCTGTCTTAACCCAGAAGCTCAGCTGAAATCTATCCATCATGGGTAACCCTACTGGCATTTTGCAACATGGTGGTATAGCCTTACAGTAACATGTAAGGCACCACAGGACAACAAACTGACAGATAAGTTCATCTCCCTTAGTTGTTCCTAACCCCTCTGCACCTGCCTACCTCGGTCATTGGCCTAAAAATAGAGCAATCCCCAAACTAAAAGCAAGCCCTAGGCCTGCCCACCTAAGGCCCCCGCCTTAGTAAAGAGCCACAACCAAGTGAAAAGCAGCTCCTAGCCGCCTATAGATCCTATGTTGTTGTTGTATGTGTCTTCAAGTCAGCCCCGACTCACAGCAACCCCCCCCTTGGGTTTCTGAGGAGGTATCACTACGGAAGTAGATTGCCCAACCTTCCCTCCAAGGAGTGGTTGGTGTGATTGAAGTTCCAGCCTTCGGGTTAGCAGACAAGTGCCTTAGGCACTATGCCATGAGAGCTCCTATAGATGCTATGTTGTTGTTATTTGCTGTTGAGTAGGCTCCCGACTCATAGTGACCCCTCCTTGGGTTTCTGAGGCAGTATCACTATGGAAGTAGGATTGCCCAATCTTCCTTCAAGGAGTGGCTGGTGGGTTTGAACAGCCAGCCTTCTGGTTAGCAGTCAAGTGCCTTAGGCACTATGCTACTAGAGCTCCTATAGATCTGGTAGGAGGGGAAATTTTAATGAATTTTTTTTTAATGCTGGTTTTCTAACAAGATTAAGACAAATTTCCAGTGAGTTTCTATGTAAATAACTTGTTCTGAAGAAAAAAAAAAAAAAAAAGAGGTTGATTTTACATAAAACTTTCAAGACTATTTCTCATTTAAGTCTTCAAGAAACTGATGTGTTAAATGTAATTTCCCATTTTCTATATAGTAGGTTTAGAGATTTATAATAAATCAAACAAATAATGAGAATCAGACAGGACAATCTCCATCTTCTGGGTTCAAACTCAGATTTCAGGTTTCTTTCTACCTCACCATAGTTGCTCTAATGCTCAGAATTCTTAGTAGCATTCTTACAATAAATTATTCTCTTTCCTTCCTTTTTGTAAAACATCTGTAGTCTAATGAAAACACCTTTTAACCACTTGAAAGGAAAAGCATTTTGTGAGTGAGTTTTCTTAGTTTGCAGAATTGAGTCTCATGGTGAATTTGTTTACTCTGTGTAGGCAAATCACTTTGCAGCCAGAGCCCACTGGCCTTTGATCTGGTTTACTTGCTAATGTTCTATGTGTCTCAGGGTTAGTATTTGGAGCATTTGCTCTCCTTGGCCCTCATTACAATGTCTAAACTGTTATGTTTCACCTCTTTTACATGAAAGAACACATTCTCTATGTGACTTCTTTCAAAAAATAATTATTAACTCAATAGAAGTCATTGCTATTAGTTTAATGATGGCTATTATTTATATATTATTTATTGATCTACAATCAATGCCTATGGAATCAGCAGCAAAGAAATCAAACAATATATTGTGTTGGGCAAATCTGCTGCAAAAGACTTCTTCAAAGTGTTTAAGAACAAAGTTGTGAATTTCAAGATGAAGGTGTGCCTGTCCCTAGCCATGATGTTTTATTAGTTTCATATGCATGTGAGAGCTGGACAAGGAATGAGGAAGACCAAAAAAGAACTAATGCATTTAGATTGTGGTGTTGGTGAGGAATATTGACCATACCATGGACTTCTAGGTAAACTAACAAGTCAGTCTTGATGGAAGTACAACCAGGATGCTCCCTAGAAGTGAGAATGGCCAGGTTTTGTATCTCAGACTTTCATCATGTTGTCAGAAGTGATCAGTTCCTGCAGAAGGATATCATAGTGGATAAAGTGGTGGATCAGTGATAAAAGGGAAGATCCTGGACAAGTGGATTGATACAATGACTGTACCAGTGGGCTCAAGCATGGCAATGATTATGAGGATGGCACAGGAATGGGCAGTGTTTCATTCTGTTGCACATATGGTCACTATGAGTTCGAAATGACTTGACAGCACCTAACAACGACAACTGTTTATTCAGAAGTTATGCTCTATCAAGCATTTTTATGTTCATGCCATTTAATCCCAATAACCATTGGACAGAGAAAAATCTGAGCCTCAGGGCAGTTTAGTAATTTACCCATCATCAGATATTATTGATGTTAGGTGCCAAAAAGTTGATGCTGACTCATAGTGACCCCATGTAACAGAGCTTAATCTTCAAAGAAGCAGTTTGCCAGGTCTTTCTCCCACAGAGTATTGGGTGGGTTCAGACTTCCAATTTTTTGGTTAGCAGTTGAGCATATAATTGTTGCATCAATATATAACTCATCAGTTATGGAGTCAGAACTTCAATACAAACCCAAAGCCTTACTCTACACCACCCTATAATACATATTCTAATGCTGACTGGAGGCTAATTGCAGATGGAGATAAAAACACATCTCTGTCCTCTCTGATGCAGCACTGGAAGTGTAAACTCTAGATCTAGATAATCAATTTAACATGTAACTGAATTCAATTAAGATGAAAGTAAAGCAAGTCAGTACACAGAGTTGCTGATCTGTGGAAAACGATGTCCTAATGTTTCTAGTATCAGTGCAATAATGCAAGGTATTCAAAAGGCAATACTAATGATTAAGAATGTACAAAACAAAACTTATATGTCCCAAAGGATGACATTTATTTAACGGACTATGAAGGGACATAAACTTAAGGTCAAACTGACATTTTCAAGCTAGAGGAATATGCTGCCAAAAAAATAGAGCTGATTCCCTGCAAGCAGAGATGTGTCAAGCCAAAAAATAATGAACATTTTATGGAGACCACTGAATGGTGACTGGCAATCACCTTGGTTTCTCTATATTTGTCAACTTCCTGTCATGGGTGTTGGTGAAGGCTGCTGAAAACTAAGTTGCTACAATAAGAAAGTATTTCCAGTTTTTGAAGAACACAAAATATAGCTCCAAAGACATAAATGTTGCATTCTGGTTTAGTCATTTTTTAATTGCTTGACTTGGGCAAAATTCTTAAAGTCTCTGAACATTAGTTTGTTCAGCATTAAATCAGTATATTGAATAATACTTCTTGATTTCATATAGTTGTCTCAAATGAAGAAATACTTTAAAAGTTTTACAAATATGTTTAAAAGTTGCCCTCTATAATCATTAACTGTAGCAATAATGTCTGTAGAATGGTGTTATAAAGAGGAAACATTGAGAATGGAAAATAACCTTGACCAGATATTCAAATAGAATAAAACTGTTAAAAATCCTACATGAAACTGACAACATCAAAACTTTTTTGAAATGTGTTAGGGGCTGTGTGGTACAGGTAATTGTGTGGTATATATAATAATGATATACTAGACTACCTTAGCTGCTCTGGAGGTAGAATTCCTTAAAGTGGATTTTGATATTAAAATCTCTGAGGGGGCTTTGTGAACACTTGGCTGACCACCGCTCTAAGAGTCAAAAAATTTCTAGGAACTTAATTCTCATCAAAGTTTAGGAGACACATGAATGGATTCTAATTGCCAAATGGGAAAGTACTTGAACCATATCTGAAAATTCATCACATACGTATTGCTATTTCTGACAGACTGTGGCATTGATGGGGAGAACAGAGATGCATGGCTGCAAAGCCACTAAAAATCACCTTAAGAAAGGTAGAAGTCATTCTTAATTGTGTAACCCAAGTGGCAGGACCTGGGGTCAGAGCAAAAGGGTAAAGCTAGAAAATTTCTCCATCTGCATACTATTCTAACACTCTGTCCACTGAAGAGTAGTAACTCTGAGTAGTAACTCTATACTCCAGAAATGAGAATCTGGAACTTCAAGGAAAAACCACCAAGGTTCTTAAAGTATTGTCCTGGGATCCTTTTCTTAAAGAACTGGTTGAGGGTAGATGTGACACTGTCTGCTTCTAGGGGACACCCACTCTTTGCGATCCCTAGAAGTAGGTGACCATGTGAGCTGGTATATATATCAGGACAGTCTCAATCGTTATATGTGTTCTTGGAACATCTTCTGAATAGAGCCTCTTTCATTCTCAAATGTTTTACCAGTTTGGAAATGATAGGGTGACTATCGCAAAAGGAAAAGTATTTTACAAAGGGAACAGAAAACTGATAAGGTATAGGAAATATTTGAGATATGAGTACTTTAAGTGTTTGGGAATCTTAGAAATAGTTAAAGAAAGGAACCCATTGAAAACATAGGGCTTCTTGCTGGTCAGCAGATATGGGCTTGGAGGATAAGATTAGGACAATTACTGTAGATATGATTCATTAACAACCAGATGAAACCTGGCAATTCTGAGTTACAAATGTTAGAGGAGTTCAGAGAAGAGAACTTAACGTGGGACCTCTTTTTCAAGGAAGGCTTTATACAAGGTGGGGTCAAACTTTAATTCCCATGGTGACTTAAAAGAGGAATAGTGGGTAAGGAAGGGAGCTCTATTTGCATTCAGGATCAGAGGTGATCCTCAAAGATCTTGAGTCTTTAGAAACTTGCCTCCTGTTCAGTTTTAGGACTTCTGAAAATGTAAAAATTCAAAGATAGATTTAGGGGTTGGTTTGATATGCCTTCTTCTCAACTGTACTCCACTGAGTACCAAGTAAAAGTCTCTCATCACAGTTACTTTGGGGTATACTGAACTCAACTTCTTAAGCCTTGATTTCCAAGTGCTGGATCTCTGGGGTTCTGAAAGACAGAAACACTAGCTTTTGAGATTTTGTACTTTTTTTAAAGCATCATAGAGATTGAATTCTAATATAAACATGAGATTCTTTTTATTATGATGTTATATCCATGTGGCAGAGCTTGTTATCTTAGGCTGACCAGAAACACTGACTGACATTATTATATTTTATCAATAAAAGAAAAATGAATCATTAATTAATGAATAATTAGTTGGGATAAGAAAAAATATTTCGTACTTTGTGCTTCATGATGATAAAGTATAAAAGGGATTAAGAAAAGGGAGCATTAGTTGACAGAAATCAGGCAAACATATGTTTTCATGTTAACTCTATTGACAATGTCCAGTGTGAACTTTGACATTCACTCATTATCTCTGCACCTTTGTTTCTCCATCTATACCTTGTAAGCAAATTATTTGTGAGAAATAAATATATAAATATCTGTGAGTTATTAATAACCAGCACTCTAATAGCATGTACTATAGCACTCACTCAATAAATGGGTTACACCTCACTCCTATTACAGTGATCAATGTGAAATCATGAATAAATTTGGGTTTTTGACCTTTTCTTCCTAAGCCTATTCAACAGAAACAGGCTTAATGTTCTATCCCTTTATAATTCAGTGTCACCTGTCACAGAGCAAGAAATATCAACAAGTCCCCTAGGCTAAAGAGGTACTGAAATCTATGCCCTAACTAATACAATTAAAGATTTCTTGCCAGGTTCACTGTACAGTATTAATATTTTGGGAAACATTCAAGTGTATACAAATGGATTCTTATACTTGTAAGGATTTCAAAATGTTAATTTAATGGCTTTCAGCAGAACGTGTCATTTATTTCTTTGATACTATTTATGTAAACACATACAATATAATAAAATATTGCCTATTGATACAGATAAAAAGAGAGAATTGTTCCAGTGCCAACACTTTATCCCTAAAAGAGGGTGTCAAACTGAAGAACTAGTCAGAAGTGACTTTGGGTCTTAGAATGTGATTAAAATGTTTTTACTCCACCTTTTAAGACAGGCTCATTCACTGTTAGATTCAAGCAGAATTTCTTAATAAATGTCAATTTCAACTGTATAAAATGAAACACACTGCTGTCTAGTCAGGTTCAACTCATAGTGACTCTTCCTTGGGTTTCTGAGGCAGTATCACTATGGAAGTAGATTGCCCAACCTTCCTTCCAAGGAGTGACTGGTGGGTTTGAACCACCAGCCTTCTGGTTAGCAGTCAGATGCTTTAGCCACTACACTACCAGAGCTCCTAAGGTTGTGTGTGACAAATAAGAAAAATAAAACCAATCTTATTGAGAATTTCCTTACATTGGATAACTTATGTGCCTGGTATGTGATTAATACATGTTTTCTCAGAGTAATTAAATGATGAATTTCAAACATGAAAAATGTGGTTGAGGAAGTCACAACTTGAGCAGGTTATTATGCTGGAGTTCTTCAAATATATATCCCAGTGCCTTCTTTTGTTCTTGTATTTGTAAATCCTTGCATGTTATAGTAGAATTACTGGTATATTTCCATACAAATGTGATCTTTCTATAAAGGATGCCTGTCAAGTGTCCTTTGTATATATGACCGTACTGTGTCTTTTGAAGAGTGTTTTCTCATTGTGCTGGAATATCTCTGTTGTTAGATATTGTTCATTATGATGCATAGTGATCCTATGTACACCAGAATGAAACACTTCCCTCTCCTGCACAATCCTCACAATCATTGCTGTGTCTGAGGTCATGGTTGCAGCCATTATGTCACTCTATCTCATTGAGGGTCATCATTTTTTTCACTGACCAAGTATAATGTCCTTCTGAGGGTCTGGTCCTTCCTAATAACATGTAAAAAGTACTTGAGATAAAGTCTCAACATCCTGCCTTTTAAGGAGTATTCTGGCTATATTTCTTCCAAGACATTTGTTTATTCTGGTAGTCCATAGTATACTCAATATTCTTTATCATATGTGTATTTCACTATACATAAATTATATTTCAATAAAATGTATTTTTTAAAAAAAAA
>NW_006922100.1:833508-846420 GCF_000298275.1 Orycteropus afer afer | reverse complement strand
TTAATGGAGAGTCAGACACTATGATTCCAATTCCTTCTCCACTCCTCAGTAATCCTGTGGGATTGGAAAGATCTACTCACCAATCATAATCTCAAATACTGTTCTGGTTACCTAGTGCCACTCTGGCAGGAATATACAACAAATGGGATGTTCTTAACAAATAGGAGTTTATTCTTACAATTTGGAGGCTTTAAGTCCAAGTTCTAAGTGCCAGGCTCTAGAGGCTGGATGAAAGCCCCTCAACCTTGGAGTCCAGCTCTGCCTCCCGGCCCACTGGAGCTAGAGGCGTTTCTTCACTCAGACAGCTGCTGGCTGTGGAGGCTGAGAAGCCCCGAGGTTGACAAGTAAAAAGGCACAGTCCCAATGTTACCAAACCACATGGCAGGCTGTTAACTTAAGTCCATTGTAAGTCCCAAGGTTGGCAGAGCATAGTAGGCTGCTGAGCAATGACACGGCTACCTGCAGGGTCCAAGCATGCCATAGGCTAGAGACCATTCCCAAGGCTTTTCCTTGTATATGGGAAGCAGACCACATCCCAAAGGCAGATGCTCAGCTGCTTGTGGTAGATCTCACCATGGAGTTGATTGCCAGTCTCATCATGGGGAATAACTACCACCAGCTGCCTAGCCACTCAATCAGGCCCAGCCAAGTTGACACAAAAACATAATTGCTATGGATACCAAACCAAAACCTGTTGTTAAGTTGATTCTAACTCATAGTGACCCTACAGGACAGAATAGAATTGGCACATACGGTTTCCAAAGTTGTAATCTTTATACACACTGACTACCAAATCTTTCTTATGAGGAGTAGTAGGTGAATTCCAACCACCAACACTTTGGTTGGCAGTTGAGTGCTTAACCACAGCTCCAGCAGGGTTCCTTATGATCTCAGACAACCTGAAATAAGAATAATGATATTAAAAAAACAAAGACTATTTCAAATTGGAACCCAAAGCTTCTAAAACTGTAACTATCAAACAACAAATCCTCAATAAGTTTGTGTGTGAATGTATAAATCAGTGAGCCAATATACATGCTGAGGATATTGATTATTGCTATTTTCTTCTTTTTACTTGCCAATACATTGCAAAATTTAATATGATTTACATTGTATATGCAAAAAAAAATGCATCCTTTGCAATTAAAAATATATCCCTACTACTGGAACATAATTGCTTCAAGAACACTATGTTTATTTGCTGCTCAAGGTGGAAAGCTCCTGACCACTTGGCATCCTTGGAAGGAGGGTTAGCAGGTCACAACAGTCTACTGATAAAATACTTGGCTTCATAAATTCCTCTTTGGTATTTACTCAGATCATGTATCAGTGGGGAAATGATTGGCTATTTAATGAATTATTTTCAGGCAATGGTTAATTCTAGTCTTACCAGGAGCCAAGGGCAAACTCATACTTTATATTCACTGTTCTTGTTAGTCTGAGCTGAAATTATCATCATGTTTCTGGGCCATGTAAGTTTTACACTTGGGCCAGAATTGGATAATCTTGTTAATTTTGAGGGTTTTTGTGAGGTCACATAGTCACACTTCCAACCTGGATATGAGCAGGAAAGAGACTGGGAATATTAGTATGAAAATGATGCAGAAGTCCTTTTCTCTTTCACTGTAAAATAGGCATATTTACAATTTCAGTAAAACTCACGAAAACTAGACTTACCGCCATCGAGTCTATTCTGACTCATAGTGACTCCCAATGGGTTTCCAAGGTTGTAATCTTTATGGAAGTAGACTGCTTTATCTTTCTTCCACAGAGTAGCTGATGGGTTTGAACCACTGACCTTTTGTTGCGCAGCCAAATGCCTCTATGACTACACCACCAGAGCTCCTACAATACAAATAAGAAGTTGAAAATATTGGCATACTATTACAAGGGCAATGTCTATGATCTGCTGTGGTTTATGGGAGCTTGTACTTTTATCACTGTTGGTTAGAATATCATTGTGACTGATAGTACTATATAGAAAATCCAGAAAGGTCAAGAGCATCATTTTGAGAATGAAATGAAATAAAAATTCATGGGGTGGGAATAACTGATCTCCTAGTGCATAGCCTTTATACCCTCAATATACAATATTAATGTGAATGCTTCTAAAAAGATAATTTAAATTTGTGCATCAACAGAGAACTCATAACACTGGGTTGGATCCTGTCTTTGACAAAAGAGAGACTTTGTGGTGCTGGGCTGAGTTCTAGTACCATAGGCTGTATGCCTATGTGTACAAGTGATACAGAAAACCAAGAGCATAATTCAAGAAAGTCTTTAGTTTGAAGGAGTCTAATGTAGAAATCAGGTACAAAAGTGAAAGAACTTACCTGAGTATCATACAAGAGCAAGAAGGTTAACGTAACACAATCTAAGAGATGAGGTTTTTACCACTTTGTTTTGCACAGGGCATGTTTAGCTTCAGCCAAAATTGGAGGTGTGAGAGGGATAAAAATGCAATAGACAATACCATATGAGAGCAGGGAAGTCAAGACTGATCATACAGAGACATTCACTTTGAATATTTAATTTAGGAATTACAAATATGAAGAGTATATGTACCAAACACACTGCCATCAAGTTGATTCTGACTCATAGTGACCCCCGTTGGGTTTCTGAGGTGATAAATCTTTACAGAAGTAGATTGCCCCATCTCCTTTCTGTGAAGCAGCTGGTGGGTTTGAACTGCAAAGCTTCTGGTGGGCAGTCAAATGTCTTAGGCACTATGCCATCAGACTGGTTATATATCTATATATGTATATGTATATGTATATCTACATCTACATCTACATCTACATCTGTATCTATATCTATATCTGCATATACCTGAGACCTATTTATGGTATGAGACACCAGGATAGACAATATCAGAAGAAATGCCGTAATGAAGAATTAAGGCTTGCACCAAGAGAATAGGCAGGAAATTATAATACCTTATTTCCAAACCTTCAAACATTTATTGAGCACCTACTGTGAACTAAGCATTCAGTCATGCTTCCAGATTGCTTCTGATCATTGGAAATAATTCTAATAAATGAAAAGACAAAATGAGGATGCGCAAGGAAGGAGAAAATCTAGCTTTGTTACAAGGCAGTATATAATAAATATCACCTGGATAATGTATTTATTGTTGTAAATTGCCTTTGACTCAATTCAGACTCATGGCAACTCCATGTGTGCATAGTAGATTGCTCCGCAGGATTTTCAAGTCTATAGTCTTTAGTGAAGGAGCTCTGGTGGAATAGTGCCTAAGGCATTTGACTGCTAACCAGAAGGTTGGTGGTTCAAACCCACCAGCCACTCCCCAAAAAAAAGACTGGGCAATCTACTTCCATAAAGATTTACTGCCTCAGAATCCCAAAGAGGGTTGCTATGAGTCGGAATTGAATTGATGGCAGTGAGTGTTTTTTTGTAATAATCTTTTGGAAGCAGATTTTCAGATCTGTCTTCTAAGATGTCTCTGGGTGGGTTTGAATTGCCAACCTTTTGCCTATTAGTTGAGTACTTAACAATTTGTACCATTTAGGGAGCCTAGGTAGTATTCAGGCTTGTGTATTAGGTCGTGAATATTTTTGAGCTATAATTGCTAGCAGTGGAATAGTGGAGGAAACACAAGGAGCAGCATACTAATATTTGGAGAGCAATAACAAAATTGGAAATGAACCAATATCACCTTCAAAAATTTGTTGTTGTTGTTATGTGCCGTAGAGTTGGACCCAACTCATAGCGACTCCTTCTTGGGTTTCTGAGGCAGTATCACTATGGAAGTCGATTGCCCCATCTTCCTTCCGAGGAGTGGCTGGTGGGTTTGAACCACCAGCCTTCTGGTTAGCAGTCAAGTGCCCTAGGCACTACGCTACCAGAGCTCCCTTCGAAAATATAGTGATTTCTAAAATAAAATTAAGAGGTACTCTGTTAAGGCGAGTAATCGACAGTCTAAGATCAGGACTCACAGGGTAAAGAGTCAAGGCCAGAGTCTGTTCTCCATGATAAATCTGCTAATACTAAAGACATGGTATTTTCTTCCTTCTTCCCTTCCTTTCTTTTTTCTCTTCCCCTCCTTTTCTTCCTTTCTTATTACTTCCTGTGATGGTTAGGTTTGTGTGTCAACTTGCCTGGGCCTGGTTGAATGGCTGGACAGCTGCATATAGTTATTCCTCATGGTGAGACTGGTAATTAACTCCATGGTAGAATCTATTGGAGCAGCTGAGTAGCTCCTTTGGAGATGTGGTCTGTTTCCCATATATAAGAAACATCTTTGGGAATGGTCTCCAGCTTATGGCACACTTGAACCCTGCATGTAGCTGTGTCAGTGTTCAGCAGCCTACCATAATCTGCCAACCTTGGCACTCTCAATGGACTTGAATGAATGGCCTGCTGTGTGGTTTGGTAAAATTGAGACTGTGCTTTTTTACTTGTCAACTTTGGGCTTGCCCGTCTCAGCAGCCAGCAGCTGTCTGAGTGAAGAAAAGCCTCTAACTCCAGTGGGCTGGGAGCAGGAGGCAGAGCTGAAGCCCAAGGTTGAGGGGCTTTCACACAGCCTCTAGTGCCTAGCACTTTGAACTCTGACTTAAAGGCTCCAAACTGTAAGAGAATAAACTCCTGTTTGTTCAAGCATCCCATTTATGGTATATTCTTGTCAGAGTGGCACTAGGTAACCAGAACAATTTCCTTCTTCTTCCATAAATATTTATTAAATAGTTATTGTTTATTAAGATAATATTCGAGGTGTTGAGACTGTTGTTGTTTTTGTTATGTGTCGTTGAGTAAAACCTGACTCATAGCGACCCCCCCTTGGATTTCTGAAGCAGTTTCACTACGGAAGTAGATTGCTCAACCTTCCTTCCGAGGAGTGGCTGGTGAGTTTGAACTGCCAGCTTTCTGGTTAGCAGTCAAGTGCCTTAGGCACTATGCTAAATGAATAGAGAAATACCTAGCAGCATTTATTAAAAACAAAAAAAATTGGGTCATGTCAAAATATTCAGGGTGAGTTGATATGTGGAAGTGAGTCCACATTCCCAGATAGAATGGCTGGTCCCATACTGCTTTCATCTATTGTTACTGCCATCTTCAGTATTAAAGTTATCTGTGTCTCCTGGGGTTAGGAGGTTCTCATCTCAGGGACACTGGTTCCAAAGGATGCTTTCCACTCCTGGCTCTTATTCTTGATGATAGTGAGACACTTACCCCCTCAACCTCTGTGAAGTGGCTCTTTTATAAGCCTATATCAAGACCACAGACTTACCAATCCCCTCAATAGATCACAGGCAACTTACTTGCATAGTTAATATTCCAATCCTGGAAGAATTTTATGTACATTATTTGAACAGTAAATTGTACAATCCCTTTGCAAGATTGTGCTCTGTCAAACTACAAGCCCAGGGCAAGAAATTACATATATAAAGAGAAGCTTGTCACAATATATAATGTAGTAGAAATAAAGACATTAAGGATGATTCCATGATTTGGGGCCTGAATAACTGGAATAATGGGAGTATCTCCTTATTCATATGGGAAATGGGGATGTTGAGGAAAATGGGGTTGCTTTGAGACAATTTTGTTTTAGGCATGTTAAATGTAACATGCCCATTAGATATCTAAGAGGAGGTATTGCACATTAAGCTATGATTATGGTAGCCTAACCAAAGGAACCTGTTGATCAAGCAAAGCTGAGTCCCTTCTGTAGCGAAGGAGACCATTACTTAGACTGTTCTAAGGGTCTTAGTAGTGTCTTAAAAGGAGAGTGTTGGAAAGAATAGCTGTAGGGTTTTGAAACTAGCTTTGAATTGCTTAAAGTGAATCTTTTAAGAGAGTTACTGGCTGGGAAAGTGATATTAATAATCATAATAATTTAGAATTGACAGGCACAGAACTGTCTAGTCAATTTTCAGCTTCTGAAAGATTCCTAAGTATCTTACTTTGAAGTCCCCTAGTAGCATACCCCTTTTGGTGAACTGTTAGTTCCAGTCCACACTGATGTGACTTGGAAGAAAGGTCTGACAATGTCCTTCTCCAAAATCAGCCATTGAAAACCCTATGCAGCCCAGTTGTATTCTGACACACATGGGATCACCATGAGTTGGAATTGACTCTGCAATTGGTTTGGTGGGGTTGTTTGCATTTGTATCTCTTTAAGACCCATAGTAGACACCAGCATCAGCACTTTTTAGATTTAATACTGTACAAAGCCACCACAGCTCCCAAAGATAGTAATAGTACTTGATAAGGACCTTCCCAAGGAGGCTTTTTTTTTTTTAATGTCTCTTCCAAAAGATGATATTTCTGGATTTAAGAATATGAAGAGATTTTTTTAGAAAATGTTTTTGAAATGCTGCTTATACAAGTTAGTAAAAGAATGTGTGTATCGTGTGACTGCTTTGTAATAATTACTTACATCAGACTATAATAAGGCAGTACTTAAGAATAGTGGGAGTTCTTCCTTTGAGACAGGATGCCCATTTGGTATGGAGAGAGTAGCTGGGTTTTCAAGAGAGATAGCTTCCTTGTCACTGAGACCAAACACAACAATTTATGCCAAGGAAAGTCAAATACATCTGAAAGTTTGACTAATTTAAGTGTGAGAATTAATTTTGTCCTTTCTTACCTGAATATTGAATGTAATATGGGCAGTAACATTTTAAGTAAGAGGAAGTGCCTTACAAAGTTCATTAACAACACCTTAAATTAAGCTCTATCATCAGAGAAGTAGTTAGAGTCCCAAAATGAAGAAAAAAAAAAAAATCAGGCAATCCTTTTACTTGTTTTCACTGTTAAAATTGTGGCTTTCCAAAAGGAATAGCTTTGATCTACCCTAAGCACAGACCTACAATAACCTAAATAAACCTATAACCTATTTCTGGAGCAATTATTTGTAATCCATTTGAAGGCACTCAAAGGGGCATTAATATTTTGGTTCCAGTCCCTGTTCCACCTTTAAAATTGTTCAGTATTGTATTGTAGGCTAGTGAAATACGCATTAGACACATTCTTGGCGATATATTAAGTTTCCTTACCAATTGGTTTAATATCACAACCAATTTATCTTTGCTCTGGTGGTAAGACTGAACAGCTCTGCCTAATTTATTATATTCACCAGTATTATCAGAATAAAAGAGAGTAATACATTCTTGTGAGTTATAATGTAGAATGTATTAATAAAGATGTGTTCCAGTGATTAATGGAAGTAAGAACTTACTACAAATAGTAAGAACATTTCAAGTTCTATGGCCTTCTGATTTATACCATAAATTATAATCTTGAGTGGTAAGAGTTTAGAACCTAGAAACAAAATCACTTTGGAGACAATTATTGTAGCAGACATCATAATTAAACATGAATGTAGGCCTTTTAATATAAAATTAAATAATTATTTAGTCATATTTATGTAAATGCATTTTACGTACACATAATTAACCTTGGAAGATTGAAGCCCTCTTTGAGTTTGTCAGATATTTCTTTATTCTGAGTTGAATAAAGACCCCTTACAAGAACTTTGAGTTAATTAAAATTTGGAGAATTCACAAAAAGAGACTAATTACCCCCACTGTTACTTATTTCACACAGGAAAGAAGTTAACCTTTGTGTTACCAAAGATAGTGTAGGCATAAATGACATTTTGAGATTTGAATAATAAGTTTTGAGAGAAGAAACAGGTATGAACAAAAGGTATTAATATCTAAAGACAAGAAGTCCATCTGGAATAAAGAGTGAAGAAAATCAAAGATGCAGCAAAACAGTGAATCCAAAGAACTAGTGGACTATGAGAACTTCAGCCTACAGGACCCTGAGACCAGAACTAAATGGCTACCACTGCCAACCATTCAGAAAGGGATCGAAATTGGGCATTCTGGATAGAGTCAGAGAAAAATGTGGAACAAAACTCAAAATCTTCAGTGACCAGGCTTACTGGTCTGATAGAGACTTGTGAAATCCCCAAGACTAGTCATCCTTCAGGCCTGAAATTGAAATCAACTCCCATTGCTTAACTTCCAGCCAAATAATAGACAGACCAAAAAGATGAACAATTATACCAGGGAGATGCTCTCCTTAGAACAATAAAGCACAGGAGATCAGAAGGGCAGTATTTGCATAGGGAGAAAGCTCAAAGGGCATGCAGGCCTAGGAAAGGACACAGGGGAAAGGTAACCCCAGGGAGGAAGTGGGAAGAGAGCTGTTACATAATGGGGATTGCAATCGATATCATGTATCAAAATGTGTATGAACTGTTGAATGGAAAATCAATTTGCTCTGAAAACTTTCACCCAAATCACAATAAAAAGTTTTAAAACAAGAAATAGTTACAAACAATATTTTGAAAATATGCAACACTGAGAAGCTAAGATTACTAGAAACTTTTAACTTTTCTCCAAACTAGATATTTTCCTTTTGTTAGAACAATTCAGGGCTGTACCAAAGCACTATGCTAGAATAATTTTCTTTAAACTGTATGACAAGATCTCATGAGAACTGAACCCGTGTATCAGACTATATGAGGCCATGAAACAGCTGGTCAGTGGCAGATTGTGGTTGTAAATACAGGTTCATTTGGCTCCAAATCCTGTGTTCTATTCACTTCACGAAAAAACTCTTTTTTTATGTTTGAAGATGATTAATTATGTATTTAATCATCTATTTCTTCTCTCTCTCTCTTTTTTTAATATGATGGCAAATGTATCTTGTATCAAAGGCCTTTCTTAGGCCTATTTCTTTAATGTATCAGTGAAGATAAGATCTTATGTTTTGTGTCTAATTTCTTAATATTCTCAACTAAATGCTTTCTCATGATTAGCTAACACAGCTCTTTCAACTAGCATCACTGTTATACTTACTTGCTTCATCCTCAATGTCTCTCTTCTGAAATGTTTATTTTTGTCTATAACTCCTAGTCTTTGAGCTGATATTTCCTGACTGTCTAAAAAAAAACTGACCAAAACATATTTTAATAACCCATTCAATAAGCATTGAAGAGAAATAAAGGAACAAATGAATCTCAAGGAAAATAATTAATCAGATTTTCATAGAGACACATCAGTGACAATTATCTCAAGTGCTACGATGGGGTTAGGCATCTGTCTTCTTAACACGGATTCTTATACTAATTTCTGATATTTCACATTCAATTAGGATTTTCTTTCTATCTCAGCCTTCCATTTTAGACTATAACCCACTGCTATCAAATCAATTCCAACTCATAGCAACCCCCATTGGGTTTCCAAGGCTATAAATCTTTATGGAAATAGATTGCCTCATCTTCCTCCTGCAGAGTAGCTGGTGAGTTTGAACTGCTGACCTTCTGGTTATGAGGCAAATGCCTTACCCACTACCAGAGCTCCTTATTTTATACTACAGGATTTGTGAATTAGGTCTTACTCATTTTTATATCTTCAGCATCTTATATAATGTTAGGCACTTAGCTGGATCTTCACAGTCTTTATTGAATAAGTACATAGCTAATGAAAGAAATTAAAGAACACATACTTCCTCATTAAGGCCGAACTAAAACTTCACCTTTCTGAGGTCATTTTTTTTTTTCCCTCCCAAAGACAGAGGAAATCTCTTTAGATCTGGCAAATGATTATACTACTGTGCCTATTAAATTTCATGATAATGAAAGCCGGTGATAGTCTCACAAAGATGACCATGTCTTAAGTAGTCCTGTGTTCCCCACACTGTGGCTCCTTCTTTATGCCAGGTATTACATCACATTAAGGAACAGCATCTTCACTGAGAATCATAGCCTAGCCAAGTTGATACATTAACCATCACCACCTTCACTTCAATAGCACATAATAACTTTATTTCTAAACAGTTCCTTTGACTCTACCTTTAACATTTTTCACAATTATATCTATAAACCTTATGTACCCGATTACATGGGAGCTCTGGTAGCATAGTGCCTAAGGCACTTGACTGTTAACCAGAAGGCTGGCGGTTCAAACCCACCAGCCGCTCCTCGGAAGGAAGGTTGGGCAATCTACTTCCATAGTGATACTGCCTCGGAAACCCAAGGAGGGGTCGCTATGAGTCAGATCTGACTCGATGGCACATAACAACAACAACCCAATTACGTAAAAATTGTAATTATTTTTGTGTGTTCATCTTTTAAATCATATCAAATGTGGGGTTACAAACCAAAAATAAAATAACATAGATTTTTATATTTGACCAGGCACTTAACATTTACTAGACATATTTATTTCTTCATATGACTTCATGTTACTTGTCCAGAGGATTCTCACTTCTACCTGAAGAACTCCTTTTAACATTCTTGTGGAGCAAATCTAGTGTCAATGACCTGTTTGTCTTAATTTTTTCCTCACTTTTAAAGCACCATTTTTCTAGATAATAGAAGTACTGGTTGATATTTTGTTTTGTTTTTCTTTCAATCCTTTAAATATGTCATCCCAATGTCCTCTGGTCATGATGGTTTCTGATGAGAAATTACTATTAATCTTATCAAGGATCCCCTTGTATATGATGAGTTGCTCTCTCTTGCTGCTTAAAATAATTTCTGTTTGTCATTTTCTTTCAAGATTTGATTATAATGTATTTTGGTATGTACATATTATTCAAATCTTACATGGAATTCTTGAGCTTCTTGGATTTGTAAACTCATGTCTTTTCTCAGATTTGGTAAGGTGTTCACCATTGTTTTTTGCATTCTTTTCCACCCCATTTGTCTTCTTATTCTGGGGCTCCCACAGTACATATGTTGGTCCACCTTATGGTGTTCTACAGTCCCTTAAGTACTGTTCACATTTCTTCATTTGCATTCTAAGAATGGAATAATTATATCAGTAATTTGATATTACACAGTGTAATCCTTGACAGCAATACTAATAAATGTTCCACAGGAGTATGCAGAAATACAGATAAAACCACAAAGAATAGAACAAATACATAAGAAGTGCAAAATACAAAAGAGTTCATTCATGTTCTCAAGGTTCTTCCATGTTGTAGCATGTATCAAGAATATTTATCTTTCTGGCTGAGTAGCATTCCACTGTGTGTATATACCGCAATCTATTTATCCATTCATTCCTTAAAGGACATTTAAATTGTTTCTACCTTTTAGCTTTTGTAAATAATGGTGCAATGAACATTGATGTACTTTCATCTGTTTGCATTGCTACCCTCTAGTCTCCTGTGTATATACCTAGGAATTGGATTATTCATATGTTGTTATTGTTGTTATGTGCTGTCGAGTCGGCCCCAACTCATAGCAACCCGTCCTTGGGTTTCTGAGGTGGTATCACTATGGAAGTAGATGGCCCAGCCTTCCTTCTGAGGAGTGGCTGGTGGGTTTGAACCGCCAGCCTTCTGGTTAGTAGTCAAGTGCCTTAGGCATTACACTACCAGAGATTGGAAATATAAAAAGGAAACACACATAATTTATAGCTAAAAAGTAGAATAACTGAAGTTGAAAATGAGCTATAGGAGTTCAACAGAAGTTTTAAGGTGACAGAATGCTACAGCTGTTGTGAAAAAAAGTATGGTGGTTCCTCAAAAAACTAAAAATAGAACTACTATATGAATAATATTCATAATAGAAGTACTAAAGTAGTTCTATTATGAATATTACTATAGTAGTTCTATATGAACTACATAGAACTACTATGTGAATATTATCATTCTCATAGTAGTTCTATTTTTAGTTTTTTGAGGAACCACCATACTGTTTTTCACAACAGCTGTAGCATTCTGTCACCTTAAAACTTCTGTTGAACTCCTATAGCTCATTTTCAATTTTAGCTATAAAGTATGTGTGTTTCCTTTTTATATTTCCAATCTCTTTATTGATATTCTCATTTTGTCCATATGTTATTTTCTGGATATCCTTTAGTTCTTTGTCTCTATATACTTTAACTCTATCACCATAATTAAGATGTTATTCTTACTGTTGTTAGATGCTCTCAACTCAGTTTTGATTCATAGTGACCCTGTATACAACAGAACAAAATACTACCTAGTCCTGTGCCATCCTCATAATTGTTGCTATGCTTGAGCCAATTGTCACAGCTACTTTGTCAATCTATCTTGTTCAGGGTCTTCCTTTTTTTTTTTTTGCTGAACTTCCACTTTACCCAGAATATCCTTATCCAGTGATTGGTCCCTTCGGAAAATATGACCAAAGTCTGAGAGATAAAGTCTGTCCAATCTCACTTCTAAGGAGCATTCCAAGTGTACATTCTTTCAAGACAGATTTGTTCCTTCTTCTAGCGGTCCTTGGTACATTCTGTATTCTTCCCCAGTACTATCATTCAAATGCATCAATTCTTCTTCAGCCTTCCTTATTCTTTGTCCAGCTTTCACATGACTATGGAGCTACTGAAAAGACAATGGCACGGGTGAGACACACCTTAGTCTTAAAGTGGTATCTTTGTTTTTTAACATTTTAAACAGGTCTTTTGCAGAAGATTTGGCCAGTGCAATACAACATTTGATTTCTTGATTGCTGCTTTCATGGATGTTAATTGTGGATGTAAGTAAAATGAAATCTTTGAAAACTTTAATTGTTTCTCTGTTTATTATGATGTTACTTATTCATCAAGTTGTGAGCATTTTTGTTTCCTTATGTGGAAACAAAACAAAAGCCTGTAGTCTTTGAGGCTCATCAATAAGTGCTTCAAATCCTCTTCACTTTCAACAAGCAAGGTTGTGTCTTCTGGGTATCACAGTTGTTCACGTGTCTTTCTCTAATTTTGATTCAGCATTCTTCATATTGTCCAGCTTCTTAGATAATTTGCTCAGCATACAGATTGAATAAGTGGGTAGGAGGATACACTCCCAATGCACACTCTTCCTGATTTTAAACCACTTAGTATCCCCTTGTTCTCCTTCTAATTATTGCCTCTTGTACTATGTACAGTTTCCTCATGAACACAATTAAGTACCCAGAATTCTTATTTT
>NW_006922100.1:830966-833103 GCF_000298275.1 Orycteropus afer afer | reverse complement strand
TTTTGTCAATTCCTTCAGCACAGCTTAGACTTCATCTATTCCACATTCCAATTATTAATGGATGTCTGCAGCTGTTTCTTCTTATTTTGAGTTGCACTACATCAGCAAAGGAATTTCCTGGAAGCTTTACTCCATTCACATAATTAAGATAGACTGTACTTTGAAGAGGCAGGTCTCCCCCAGTCATATTTTGAGTATTTTCCAACCTGAGTGTCTTATCTTCCAGCACAGCATCAGACAATGTCTCATTGCTATTCATAAGGCTTTCAGTGTCCAATATTTTTACAAGTGGACCACTAAGTTCTTCCTAGTCTGTCATAGTCGGGCAGCTCTGCTAAATCCTGTTCATCTTGAGTTACCTTGCTCATATTTGAAATACTGGTAGCATAGCTTCTAGCATCACAGCAATACCCAGTTAACATTGTTGTTTTAAAAATATTTATCTATTAAATCAATCTCTTGTTTTCTTCATGGACAGTTTTTGCCACTTTATTTCTTCGACTGGTACTTTTTTTTTTAATGGTTTTCTGTGTACCTTATACTGGGCATTTTAATATTATAGTAACTCTAGAAATAAGATTATTTTATTTACTGGTTCACTGCTTTGTTTTTATTTGATTGTTTAATGCACTAATATTTATTCCTTTTGCTTAGTGACTTTTCCAAACTATTTTCACAAAGATTGGATTCCTTGATGCTTGTGGTCACTGAAGTCTCTGTCTCTTTGCTTTGTGTTCAGCTAGAGTTCTGACAGACATTTACCTTGAATTACAGAGTTCAAAAGGAGAAAGAAAAAGAAACATACTCACAAATACACACACACAGATACACTTCAAAATAAACACAAGAAAAACAATAGGAAAAAACAAACAAACTTATCTTGCTGTCTTTGCAGATTAGTTCTTTGCTAGGGAACTCTTTCAACACTGAACCAGGTTTACACTGAGTTTAGAAAGCAATATAAAGTGATAGTTTAGGGTTTTCACAGGTCTTTTGAGGGCATGCCTTGAGAATTGTGTCTTTTTAATTACCACTCTATTCATGGGCCCCTTTGATTGCCCTAAATTCCCGAAGAACTTCTACTCCTAGGTTTCCCTTCTTGGCCGTTAGCATTCTATTATATTTCTCAATTCATTCTTTTGTTTCAGGTGTCTATAAGCTTGTCATTTGCATTAGTGCTTCAAGCAGTGCCTGCCCCTTTTATACCTTGCTTGCTTTCTGAAATGCATAAATGAGTGCTTTGGTTCAGTCCTTTAAGTTGCCATCATCAAGTTAGAAGACAAACACAATAATATTTTTATCTGCTTTTATCCCTTTCTAGAACCAAGAACAAAAGGTCCAAGCTAGAAAAGTGGTGGCCACTTCATTCCCACATAGCTCTCTTTAAATTTAATAGTTGCTATCTTGAAGTAATCTGAGTTAATAGACTTCAATGTTATGCATCGCACTTAATGTGTTTTTTTGCAGCAGAATTGAGCTACCTTGCTTAGTCTGAGAAGACTTACAGACTCTTTGTAGCTCAAAGTCTTTTACAAACTTACATCTAACTTTTTCAGATCCCAGAAGCTGTAAACTTTTCCAGTCCTGCAATGCCCTTTATCCTAGACATATAACTCCCTTAGTCTCCACTTGAAAATTATTCAATCATTGTCTGAGTTTATTTCTTTTTTGTCATATTTTTGACAATCAATTGTAGCTATGCACAGTAACATTCTGCCTTAATATTACCATGTCTCCTAGAATTACAGGATCAGAAGAGACACTATTTTCCCAGATATCTTAATGCATTCAATAGAACACTCCAGCTTTCCAAACTACTTCCTTGATGCCCACCACTTTACCACTAAGTCCGTGCAAAATATTGTCAAATATTAATAATATGGTAGTTTGTTAGGATAATACAAACTGCCATAAAATAAGGAGTAGTTAAAATGACCATTACTATTTCTTGCCAGTGGAATGTGAGTAGGAGTGATTGTGTCACTTCCAGTCTACAGTTTAAGAAACATATGCGGTATTCTTCTTTTTTTTTTTTAATTTTTGTGATTTGGGTGAAGATTTACAGAGCAAATTCACTTTCCATACAGCAGTTCACATATACTTTGTCTCATGATATTGACCACAGTTTAACACAATG
>NW_006922100.1:827449-830806 GCF_000298275.1 Orycteropus afer afer | reverse complement strand
TGGAAACCACAGGTGTGGGTTCAATTCCAGACCTGAAGGGCAGCTAGGGGCCATAGTCTCAGTGGTTCCACCAGGCTCTATCAGACCAGCAAACGTGTTCCCCCCCCTTTTTTTTCTCCAAATGATTTTGTGTTTTGTTCCACATTGTTCTCCCTCTCTATCAAGGATCTCCCATATGTGGTATTCTTTCCATTTCATCTTTCTAACTCTGTCAGCATGATGACAATGTCACTGTCAACCTTCAAAGTTAATGTGGAAGACAGTAAAACCCAATCCTCCTGTTTGCTGAAATTTTGTTTGGATATTTAATTCCTATAATATCTCTACACTATAAAAAAAAAATCATAAATCTGTGAGGTCATTTATCCAACTCTGCTTCAAATATTAATTTAGCAATTAGGTTGATTGTTAGCTTAAGGTTATAATTTGTGTAATTTAGTTCTTTCAATAAACTTTAATATAGGCATAATAAATTTTACTACCCCCATTTAAGCAAATGGAAACTTAGAAATATTAAATTATTAACCATGGTAAAAAATGTTGAGGTTACTCTCTCAACAATGGTTTTCTGATTTATGTATATTTTTCTTTTATCCTTGATATACTATACAGAGTAGGAGTTTTAATGATTTAAAGTGGTAATTTCTTAGAAATTTTAGTGAGTTACTGAATATTTAAGAAATTCTCCAAAATTTCACAACTACAATTATCATCATATATATTGATGAGTGTCTCTGTTATTCCAGACACCCTGTTAACTGTAAGTGATGACCTTAAAGACATTTGTTAGCAGATACAATGTCTCTTAAGATATAAAACCCAGAGTATTCTAAATATGGCTCTTAAAGGTGATGCTTATATTGAAGAAGGTCAACTAGTCCTACAGTGTCTAATTCTCTTCTAACGAAGTTTATACAACTCTTGGGCTACTTTTATTTGTGTCAGAAACTAAACTGTTCAACTTTGGGGTCATTTATTCTTGAGTTTCATTTTGTATTTGCCACTTACAATATGAGACCTGAGCAAGTTATTTACTAACTCATCAAAAAACAGAAATATTAATGGCTCTTATTATTGAAAGGTTTAAATGAGTTTGTATACATAAAGTTCTGAATAGTGTACCTGACACAAACTGCAAAAAAAAAAAAAAAAGGAGCTAGCAATATTATACAGTAGCTTTAAAGTGAATAATCTATTGTACTACAACTCTGAACCCCAGAATAGCATATTATTTTTTTCCCCCAGCACACCTGAGATAGTCTGTATAATTAAAAAAAAGCCATTACTAAATTTTTTGGAATGAAAATAGGAAAATGCACAAAAATAGTGTGTTATACAAGTTTATATTTGTAGTTCCTACCATCTAAGATTGCTTCCAATGTCAATGAGAACTTTGGAACTTCTACATGAACTCTGAGGAGAGGCTATAGACTCCATTTGCAGGTCCCTCAATTTTTAGCATGGAAGTTGTCTACTTAAGATTATTGATGACTTGACACTAATGATAATGGACCTCCCACAACAGTTCTAGATAAGTTATTTTGTTTTTTTCATAGTCATATATGAGAGAGGAAAGCTCTGGTAGTTCAGTGGTTAAGGCATTTGTCAGCTAACTGAAAGGCCAGTGGTTCAAACCTACCATTAGCTCCACAGGAGAAAGATGAGGTAGTCTGCTTCTGTAAAGTTTTAAAGCCTTGGAAACCCTCTGGGGCAGTTCTTCTCTGTGTACAGGGTCACTATGAGTTGGAATCAACTCAACAGCAGTGGATTTTTTTTTTTTTAATTTAAATATGAGACACACACGTACACACACACACAGTGAGAGAAAGAGAGAAAGATCTCTTTTTTAGTCTGTTTGACCCCTCCCCTTCTGTCCTTTCTTGACATAGAGACCTGTCACTTGCTCAAGGAATTGACTTTATGATTGACCTTCCCCTATATGTTAGGCAAAAATTCCTGTACATACAGCCTTATCTCCATTCTGACAGCCTTGTCTACATAATCATAGTTTATGTAATAATTATAGTAAAAACCTAGAATTGTTTTAGGGGAATTCTGTGTTTACAATTTATCCATTCTTCTTTCCAAAAATCTATTCTATTCACACATTTACTGATTTATTCACTCACAAACCCATATATTGAAAAGTCACTCTGTATCACTTATCATGTGGGATGTTTGATATATAGAGATGACCCAAACACAATACATATTCACAAGAACGTTTCATTTACTGAAGTAGTCTGACAAAGAGAAATTATTGTACTAAAATGGAAGTGCATAAAAGGTATGTGATTGCAAAGGAGAAAGACCATATTGACAAGCCATGTAATCAGGACAGGTTTTCTAAGGGAACTAGCTTCTGAATTGAGGAGCTCTAGTATACAAATAAAGGTAAAATATTCCATGGCAGGATAATAGCAACTGTGGTGGCACAGAAATGTGAAATAGCATGGCATGTTCAATAAAATGAAAAGTTACTCAATATCTGAAGAGAATGATATAGTAGAAAGACTAAGTGACAGGAGACTGACAAACTAGGTAGAAGCCAGGGCATCAAATCATTTTAATGATTTTGCATTATCCTGAAGTCAGCTGGGGATAGGAAAATGTAGTCAGTATTCTCTGCCTGATACCCATTAATGTATATTGGAAACTTTTGAAAGACTTCCCTGCATCCAGGGTTAGCTCACTAACAAGTGCTTGAAGTACTCAGACTTGTGTATAAAACAGCAGTGTATTAGGGGTAAAGGATTTAATGGAATCTTTCATACATTCACAACTAAGACTCATGAGTGTAGTATTTCCTAATAGAAAATCATAATTCCATTGGCACCAGACCATTAATCATAATACATTTTTTTTGTTGTTGAAATCCATTCTTCTTGAACATGCAATTTATAGGTCAAAAATCACAAATACTTGTTTCAGAATAACTGGGAGATTGCTGAAACTTGCATTACTTATATCTACAGTTCACTAATAAATTTAAATATGAAAAATATGAAGACTAGGAATCTGGTATTATTTAAAACCCTGCCTGGCTCATACAAACAAAAGGCCACACAGTGGCAGACTTAGCTTTTCTATCTTTGTGCACCTAGAAGCTGGCATTTGGGAATCTATAAATGGATAAGTCTTGTATATACCATTAAATACTTTGAAATCAAGGTATCACAACGGTCTCAAAGAGAAGAAGAGAACTAGTGTACAAAGACTTGTGTCCTTGAAGATGCTTTGGATTTAAAATAGGCAAAATTAAAAAAAAAATATTATGCAATAATATCTTATAAGAGGATGATTTGGATGCCAGTAATATTTCCCCAGTGTCCCAGATTCTCTCATTTAAGTCTTGCC
>NW_006922100.1:793527-827034 GCF_000298275.1 Orycteropus afer afer | reverse complement strand
CAACCTTCCTTCCGAGGAGTGGCTGGTGGGTTTGAACTGTCAGCCTTCTGGTTAGCAGTCAAGTGCCTTAGGCACTACACTACCAGAGATGAAACTAGAGTATAGATTATAGTGGTAGGTGACAAGGTTCTATTCTTAAACTAATTTCATGTTTAAACATTTACTAGGAGTCCATGAGTAGTACAGATTGTTAACTCATCCACTGCTAACTGAAAGGTTGGGAGTTCAAGTCTACCTACAGGTGTCTCAGAAGAAAGGCCTTACTTGAGAAAAATCTGCCATTGAAACTTTATGAAACACTGTTCTACTCTAACACTTATTGAGTCATGAGGTGGAATCAACTCTATGGCAACTGGTAACATTTATGAAAGCTTAACATAGGTTCAATAAAAAATATTTAATATTTTATAAGCTAAATATCCATGACAACCATATAAAAGAGAAACTTTTATCCCCAGTTTACAGATGAAGTAGCTGAGGCACCTAGACATTTAGTACCTAATGGAAGACACAGAGCTATGAGTGATAGAGTCAGAATTTGAAACTAGAGAGTCTTATTCTAAAAGCCCATGGCCTTTTTCTCCATTTTGTATGTCTTCTGAGTGTTGCCTGCTGCTTCCCCTTCATCAAGTCCTTTTTGTTAAAAAAATGACTTTCTTTAAACTTTAGAACTTTGAGGTTTAAATGAGTTTATGGAAGGCAATGTTCTTAGCATGGTCCTAAGATATTTCTTTTATTATTGTTATAATAAAGAAAAAAAAATAAATGAGAAGAGATATATTTGAGACCCAAAGATATATTTTAGTACACTGGATAAATGTTTAGTGAAGATAGAATTGGGTAGAAGGAACATACAGACAACGCAGACTACATCAGGTGTCTCCTTACTGAATGAGTAAAAGCATAACCTGCAAAGACAATCAGTGCAGGTACCTCAGAAGAAAGGCCTGCTGATTTACTTTAGAAAAAGATATACAGGAGATTCTCACCTAATTAGAATACATGACATAGAGGAATCCCTTCCGACTCTCTTATTTTCTCATGCATAAGTATATCCCCTGAGTGATAGCATATTCAATAGAGTTTAACAATTGTTGGATGAATTATAAGGACATTTGCAATACCCAAATTGGCCTTAAACATTGGGTGAGACACTACAGCTAAGAAAGAATTTTCATTTCATCACTAAGCCTGTCTCAGTAATGGGTCCTATCAGTGCTAGTGATTATAATATAAGTATTAACTGAATGAATAACATTAATTTACAGCCACAATTGTTCATGCTTCCCTAAGTATTAGCCAACACTATCCTTTCCCAACTCTGCTAACAGTATCTGTACAGGGAGTAGGCTCATCTATAAACTGAAAATAAGCAACATAATGAATTAGTTTCCAGGGGCTTATACACACAAAGTACGTGGCTTATAAGAACAGGCACTTATTGTCTCACGGATTTAGAGGCTAGGAGTCCAAAATCAAGGTGATGGCAAGGCTATGCTCCCTCTAAAGGCTCTAGTGCAAGATCCTTTCTTTTCTTCCAGCTTCTCATAGCCCCAGACATTTACTGGCCTAAAGCTACAGCATAACCCCTGGCCTAAAGCTACAGCATAACCCCTTCATCATAAGTCTGTTCTCCCCTGTGTATGTCTCTAAGTCTATTTTCTTTTTTTTTTTTTAAGGACCCAATGCATATTGGATTAGGACCTACCATACTCAATTATGACCTCATTTTAACTGCTATTGTCTTCAAAGACCCTATTTCCAAACAAGATACTAGGAGTTAGAAGATCAATGTACATTTTTGTAGGTGGACAATCAAATCCATAGCATATAATAAACTGTAATATTGCAAACCTGTAATGATTGGCACATGGAGAGCTGAAAATTTCCCATTTTTCCCAAATCCTACTTTGAAAAATGTATCCTCCTCTATCACTTGCCTTAGGATTTCTTGGTGATCAGCAGTAGCAGCATCTTTGGGACCCAGGAGCAAATCTCATTTGTGTACTCACTTGCCTAGATGACTGCTGCTAAATCTACTTGAGCCTTATGGAGAGACAGAGTAAACAGAAAATACTACAAAATGTGTCCTCCTGACATTGTCCTTTTTTAATTGTTATTGTGGTGGGTAGTGGGCAGGTATTTTTATGTAATTTATGCTCTAGTCTCAATTCATTCAATGAAGTTCCTTCCTTTTGTACTTCCTGTGTCATGTAGGCTATCTAATTTAACAGAAATTTTGGTTTACAACTCTCAGATTATACATGCTCTGGTAGCAAAGTGCCTAAGGCACTTGACTGCTAACCAGAAGGCTGGCAGTTCAAACCTACCAGCCACTCCTTGGAAGGAAGTTTGGGCAATCTACTTCCCTAGTGATACTGCCTCGGAAATCCAAGAGGAGTCGCTATGACTCCAACTCCACGGCAAATAACAACAATTTACATATACTCTTCCATGTGATACACAATAATGGTTAAATAATAAGCATGTAATGACCTGTAATCCCTTAATCTTCCATATATACAAAGTACTTAAGAGACTCTTCCCAAATTATTGTACCATCTCCTGACTGTCAAAAGAGGCATCTTCACAAAAGTTTAGCCCTAATTACACAGCCAGAACTCCCCTCTTTCCTAACCCTGTCAACCTTCACTTTGACTAGCATCCAGATTAATAGTTATTTAACTGCTGAACAATTATGACAGGTGATTAATTAATCTCAAAGAGCAGCTACTTGTGCTGCTATTAATCAGCCCACAACTAGACAGAATGAGAAGAAAAGCAATCTGTATTTGTTACAATACGGGCTAGGCAGGCATTACTCAGGCAGTAAGAAAAGGTCATTGTAGAGCTGAAAGCATGATGAGCAGGTTTTGTGAGATTGATGAGAGAGAATTGTTTTCTGTATATATTATGAGGGAGAAAAAAAATTCAGCATGGTATGGGTGATGGATATATTTGGTATAGCGAAAGGACTCCTCCAGATGTACAAAGTGCTTATACCTTGTATGATCTATGTAATCTGATAATTCTGTGTTAAAATGTAAGGGGTGATGTTGCCTGTTTCCTCATCAATTCTGTAAATATCATAAGGGCTCTGAAATTGCTGCATTTGAAAATTATTGTAGAGGATTCCTTTATGCTTGGTGATCTATCACAGAAACTTGTGAGCCACTTTCCATTTCTATTTTACCCTCATTTTCTACAACCTACCCTCAACTGGAGGAGCTCTGGTAGTGTAGTGCCTAAGGCACTTGACTGCTAACCAGAAGGCTGGGAGTTCAAACCCACCAACTACTCCTTGGAAGGAAGATGAGGCAATCTACTTCCATAGTGATACTGCCTTGGAAACCCAAGGAGGGGTTGCTATGAGTCGGGTCCAACTCGACGGCACATAACAACAACAACAAACAACAACCCTCAACTTGACTCCTTAACATGATTCCAATCCATCCTATGCTATTCTTATTAACACCATTGTAATTAAAGAATTCATCAGCTCTTACGCAGATGATCAAAATAACCTTTCCTTGACAAGTTTCCTATTTGTCACACTGCAGTCATAGTAGAATTTTTTTTTCTTCCAAAATTAAAATTGCATCATGGCTTCTTTCTTTTAAAACTCATAAATGTTTTATTGTTATCCTTGAGATCCTGTAAACATCTATGACTTACAAGCATCTTCCTCAGCAAACCACATCACAGTTGAGAACACTGCTCTGAAGCTACACTCACCAAAACCAAATTCACTGCCATCAAATTGATTCTGACTTGTAGTGACTCCCTTTGGGTTTCCAAGGCTGTAAATCTCTATGGAAGCAGACTGCCTCATCTTTCTTCTGTGGAGAACCTGGTAGGTTTGAAACATGACCTTTTGGTTAGCAGCCAAATGCCTCCAACAAAGTTCCTTCCAAAGCTACAATGTTGTTATGTGTTTATGTGTCTGTAGAGTCAGACCTGACTCATAGCGACCCCCCCTTGGGTTTCCAAGGCAGTATCACTACGGAAGTAGATTGCCCAACCTTCCTTCCAAGGAGTGGCTGGTGGGTTTGAACCACCAGCCTTCTAGTTAGCAGTCAGGTGCTTTAGGCACTATGCTACCAGAGCTCCTAAAGCTACACTACCTGACTTAAATCTTGATTCTGATTCTTGTATGATCTTATTCAAGTCACCCCTCAGCTTGCTCATCAGTGAAAATTAGGGTAATAGTAATAATTACATCATAAGTAACACTTGAATTTTAAACATCTTGTTGTTAGGTGCCCTCAAGTTCTGACTCACAGCAATCCTAGGTACAACAAAATGAAAAACTTCCCAGTCCTGCATCATCCTCACAATCATTGCTATGTTTTAGCTCATTGTTGAAGCCATTATTTCAATCTATTTCATTGAGGGTATTCCTATAGGTTCAGCCTATATTTTGTCTAGCATGATGTGCTTCTCCCTGGACTGGTCCTTCATAATAACATGTTCAAACTAAGTCAGTCAAAGTCTCTCCACACTTACCTCTAAGAAGTATTCTGTCTTCCAAAAAAGATTTATTTGTTCTTCTGTAAGATCACGGTATACTCAATATTCTTCATCAACACCTTAATTCAAATGCATCAATTCTTCTGTAATTTCCCTTATTCATTGTCCAACTTTCACATGAATATTAGACAATTGAAAATACCATGGCTTGAGTCAGGCATATTTTATTCCTCAAAGTGTTAAACTTTAAAGAGATCTTTTGGAGTAAATTTGCCCAATTAAACACATAGATTGATTTCTTGACTACTGCTTCCATGGGTGTTGATTGTGGATTCAAATAAAATGAAATCTTTGAGAACATCATTCTTTTCTCCATTTATCTTAGTGTTGCTTACTGGGCCATTTGTGAGGATTTTTGTTTTCTTTATGTTGAGGTGTATCCTTTGACCTTCATCAGTAAGTGCTTTGAAGCACTTTGAAGCCCTCTTCACTTTTCAGGAAGCAAGACTGTGCTATCTTCATATTCCAGGTTGTTAATAAATCTTCCTCCAATCTTGATGCTGCATTCTGCTTCATATAATCCAGTTTCTTGGATTATTTGCTCAGTACACAGATTGAATAAGTATGTTAATAAGTTACAACCCTGACATACACTTTTTCTGATTTTAAACCATGCACTATATCCCCTTGTACTGTTCAAACAACTGCTTATTGGTCTATGTACAAGTTCCACATGGGCAAATTTAAGTGTTCTAGAATTTCCAGTATTTGTAATGTTATCCATAATTTGTTATGATCCATACAGTCTAATGCCTTTACATAGTTGATGAAACACAAGTAAACATCTTTCTGGTATTCTCTGCTTTCAACCAACATACATCTCACATGAGCTCTGATATTTTCTTCTGAATCCAGCTTGCAGTTCCCTGTTGATGTACTGCTGCAACTGTTTTTGAATTATCTTTAGCAACATTTACTTGCATGTGATATAAATGATATTGTTCAATAATTTCCACATACAGTGTTTGGAAAATAGTCAGTCCTTGATATGTGGTGATTCCGTTTATCTCCAGCCATATGTCTGGTTCCGTTTTTCAGATATAGCAAGTGAAGTCACACCTTCATGCCTCTAATTCTCCCATTTCCTTTGTCAGAAAAGAACTCTGATAAGATTTTCTTTCCTTTCGCCCATTTACTTTATGAGTAGCTACTTATTTTCAATATACAGCCTAGAAATTTGAACACATTCTCTAAGATGCCTTTGCTCACTCTCCTCAGCTGGAAATGAGCTGCCCAGCCACCCTTTGTGCCCACACTTAGGTTTCTCTCAAATCACCTGCAATAAGATGCTTGGTTGTATTTAATATTCTTGCTACTAGAAATTCAATTCCTTATGGTCAGGAATAACTTTTCCATCTGTATTGCCCAGCACAGTGTCTCACATGCAGTAGGGATTTGATCGTTGTATTTGAGTGAGTGAATGATGAATGGATATTACAGTACGATATTATTCTGGTAAGTGGAGACAGTGGCTTCATTGGAGATTTTTGCCTGGTTAAGTGATCATACCTTGACAAACTGAACATAAAGCAGAGTCTGATACACTGATTGCTCCACTTACTTAATGGGTATAACTCTCTGGGGTGCTGCTGTAATTGAACATTGGAGAGAGTACTCTGCATTGGAATAGTTAGCAACTGAAGGCAAATCCTTTGAATCACACTGTCTATGAAAAGTATCATGTTAGGGATATGATAAAAAAAATAAAAATATATAGATGAGGTTTGCTCCTAGCAAATTGTCAGATGACATTGCTGATTAACAGACTTCCTCTTTTTGAGACTTTCTTGGGCACCAGGGACTTAACGAAAATCTAAAGCAAGTTTATCTAAAGGTTTCCATTTAACTAACTGAAGTACAGATCCTGCTCTGAGGAACTATACTGTTAAAAATAATCTTGAGTCCCATTCTCATGTCTTCTCTTTTCTAGAAGCCTCTCTTCAGTTGCTAGTAACACCTGTGCAAAACAGAATCTTGGGCTCTTTATTTTCCATATTGATCATAATTTATACAGCAAGCACTTGGGATGTCACCAGCACAAGCTTATGAGTTCAGGTGGGGAATAAACAGCAGGGGCAGATGAACTTTATAAAAAACAAAGATGCTATTTTCATGTGGCTCAATTTACCCCTCCCTGAGTGGATGGGTTTAACTACACCAGAATAGATTTTTGCAAAGCACCTGAGGAGTTACTTAAACTTGATTGTACTCTTTGCTCATTACTGGAGTAGTTAATCAGGTGCAAACTAGAACAAAGGCCTTTTGAATTTGGCCCTACTGGAAACATTCTGTCCCAGAGTCTAATTATCAAGCTGAACATTATTTTTGACTATTTGGAATATTAAAATTCATGGTAAAAATAAGCCTTTCTTGCTCATAGTGATAGTATCACAGAAATAGCCAAAACATTAGATTATTTCCCTTATGTTAAAATTACTTTATATAAGACCTCATGTGAGCAAGTGAGCCAAAAAAAAAAAAAAAAAAACCCTGAGGGAGAGAAGAAGGGAAATGAACATGTTGAAAATGAGATGAGAATCTATGAAATAAGTATAAGAAATTGCTCATCACCATATTAGGAGGTCATGACATATTGCTCCTGTCTGGGCACTACTACAAAGTTGCAGAAGAGGAAAGACTTCAGGGTCTCAAGATACAGATTGAATTTTGGTTTCATTAGTTTTGATTTAGGGTTAGAAATTTAATATCTCTGAGCCTCAGTTTCCTTCTATAAAGTGGGTACAGTAAAGTTTACCACACATGGGTTGTCATAAACTCCAAATGAGATTTATGTGACATGTATTGTACTATACACCACCTGGATATTATTCTCCTGTCCTGGTTAGATTTGGCAGTGTTAATCTGGACTTGTATTAATCACATTAAGCATGGAGTTCAGCTTTGTTGTTTGATGCAGACACAAAATGTAATTGAGTAATTACCAGTGCAAACTCACTTCAATTCAATGACTTTTATTCTTCCTTTACAGTTTCATATGTAGAAGAAATAAAATGGCAATGATTCATCTCTCCCATCTCAACAGTGATAATCTGGACACTTGTAATTATTCTTCATTATGCAACATGAACACTAAGCACAATCCTTTGTCTTTAGTGAGTGTGCTCTACTGTTTGCTGGAGAACTTGTTGAAATAAATTAATAAATACATGAATATAGGCAACAAATATTGTTAGGCATATTTTTTTTTTTAAATTAAACATTAACAGACCTTTAATAATGAAAAATGTATGGAGCTGGCATTCACCTGTTCTTCTTTCTCCCTTTCTGGAATGTCTCCTGTTTCCTTATAAATCAAAATTCATATTCAGATTGAATTTCACTGTATGTTTCTCCCGGTTAATGCAAACCATAACAAAAAAGTATTCTCTATCTTTGGATTTCCTAAACATCTGTCCATTTCAAACACTTGACAATTGTTGAATGATTTTTCCTATTAACCTATCCATTTGTCTTTCCTCCCCTAAGTAGATTAGAAGCTATTCTCTGCACTTTCAGAGCTAAGTACAAAACATTGCAGGGATGTAGAATGATGGTTTCAAGAGATCCAAGCTAAAGTATGTTGCAGTCAAATAAGTTTAGGATTATCATAGTATTTTAGGAATGTGTGTGTATGTATGTGATGTGTAATACTATCTCCTTTGGGACTTCACAATGTACAAACAATTCTCTGAGATGACTTATAGTGAATAAACAAGTAATTCTTTGAAAATTATTGTATATTCTGTCAGGGTTTGATCACAGACTCCTTTATAATTCAATAATGTCTTGTATTTCCCATTCAGAGAAAGCTGATCTAAGCATTCACTCATCAATTCCAGCTCCACATATATAATTGGCTCCTGGTTAATAGGCTGGTCTAAAACCAGAAAACTAGCATTGTAAATTCCAGTATGCCAAGCATTTTCACATATATAATTTAACTTTTAATATGTACCTTAAGCACTTTATTATTTTACCTATTATAAAACAGAGATTCAACAAAGTTAATGACTGTCCCAAAACCACAGATCAGGTAAACAAGGGCTTTGAACGGGTTCTTTGTGGTTCAACATCCAGCTGAGAATTTGGATTTCCACTCTAGATATACTAAATCAGAATGTGCATTTTAACTGAATAATAATGAAAATAATGATCACCTGGGGTTCTATAAGAACCACCCCAGGAACTTGTTAAAATGGAGATTCTGATTATGTATATCTGGGGTGGAAAGGCAAATTCTTAGCAGAGGGTTGAAATGAAATGAAACAGTTCAAAGCACTGTAATAAACAGAGTTTCTAGAATTTGAATGCAGGACTCACTATCTCCAAAATACATTAGCTTTTCACAACATTGATTGAGAAATATAGCTAATATGGTCATTACCTGTGAGGTGATCAGAAGTTAAGAATAGTGGAAAAGAAAATCAACATAAAGAGAAGAATTTGGATTAGTCAGAAATGAAATAATCAGGTTTTTTACTTAAACCATTCGTTGCACTTGAGACAGTTTTCTTTTGAAGTGAAGGAAATTAACAGTCATTGAGTGTCTCTGCAGTCTTTCCATACCCTGTGAAGTTGATATTGATAGTCTTATTTTACAGATGAGTAAACTGAGGTCCAGATAGTTAGACAACTTCCCTTTGCATATGTAGTAAATGGTAAAACAGAGAGTAGTACCCAGAGTTATCTGAGACTGGGGCCATTTGCTATTCACTATAATAGGTATATCTTGGGATGATAGAAGCCTAAAATAGCACCCACTTTCCATGATTTAAGTTAAGATGCTCTGTGATACAATTGAATAGGAGATGAGACAAAATAAACTAATATGATGCTATAGTCCTTCATTCTAATCATTGGACACTTGATAGGGACAAAAGAAAGATTTCAAGTTTTGAATCATGAACCCAAGGATTTAGCAGCTGAACTCAGTTGAGGACTCAGTATCTGAGTATAAGAAAAAGTTGTTTGAGGATTGGCAGGTTTGTCTGATTCTTGGCACTAAGATAATATGAACAGGTGTGAAGTAAACAACTCCAACTCCACCTTAAATGTCTAACATCAGACAATCAGAGGTCCCCTAGTGCTATGTAATCTCCATGCTTTTTTTCACTTACATTGCCAGCCAGATTCCTACAGTCTCTAATGATCAACTGTTAGGCACAAATATTTCTAAGTACTCAACAGATTAGAAGAACTTGAGTTCTTAACCCTTTTTTATGTCATAGAACCCTTCTTCAATTCTGAGAATTTCATAGTCTCTTTCTCAGAAGCACGTTTGCTAAAAGTTTTTAAATACATAAAATAAAATGCACAAATCAAGCCAATTATCTTCTAATGTATTTCTTCCAATGTTAAAAATGGAAAAAAATAACTAGTAATATAGCTCCTGTGGAAGTGCTCATTCCCCTTTGCTAAGAAATTTGAAAGACAGCTACCTGGCAATCCAAATAGAAGAGATCCATACACAACATTTTGCTAAAGATAATTCAAAAACACTTTCAGTATTCATGTTGTTGTTGTTAGGTGGCATTGAGTCATCTCTGACTCATAGTGACCCTATGCACAGCACAGCAAAACACTGTCCGGTCTTGTGCCAGCCTCACGATCCTTGCTATACCTGAGCCCATCGTTGCAGCCACTGTGTCTGTCCAGCTCATTGAGGGCCTTCCCCTTCTTCGTTGACCCTCCACTTTACCAAGTATGATATCCTTCTCCAGGGAATGGTTCCTTCTGACAACATGACCAAAGTAGGTGTTCCAAGGAGCATTTTGACTGCACTTCTTCCAGGACAAATTTGTTAGTCCTTTAAGCTGACCATGGTACTCTTAGTATTCTTCTCCAACACCACAACTCAAAAGCATTAACTCTTCTTCAGTCTTCCTTATTATTTATCAAGCTCTCATGTGCATAAGAGGTGACTGGAAATACCATGCCTTGAGTTAGGTGCACCTGAGTTTTACAGGAGAAATCTTTGCTCTTCATCGCTTGGAAGAGGTTTTTTGCAGCAGATTTGCCCAATGCAATAGCAGTATTCATAGACAAGGAATTCTTGGAAATTCAAACTGGATTCAGAAGAGATTTTTAGAATGAAGGATATCATTGCTGATGTCAGATGGAACTTGCCTAAAAGTGGAGAATGCCAGAAAGATGTTTACCTGTGTTGTATTGACTATTTGAAGGCATTTCACTATATGAATCATAACAAATTATGGATAACATTTCAAAGAATGGGAATTTCAGAACACATTTTCTTTTCAATATAATTATTATTATTACTATTTTTAATTTTTTTACTGTGATTTTGGTACAAATTTACAAAGCAGATTAATTTTACTCTCAACAGTTCACATACATTTGATTTCATAGCCCTGATTATGATCCCCAACCATAAAAAGTTCTCCTCCCATCTCCATGTGACTACCCCTTCCCTATGCCCTTCTTATCTATGCATTCCTTTCTTTCCAGCTTTCCCTCAGTGTGAATGCTACCCTTCTGATGTCTCATAGTTGATTGATCTAAGGGGTGCATCTCCATAGGGTAGGAGGGTGCATCTCCCTGGGGTAGGTGTTCTCCTTGTAAGTTTTTCTACTGTTGGGCTGATAACTAATCCACGGAAGTGAGTCTATTTCCCAAGGGATAACCCAGAGCCATAGTCTCAGGGGTTCCACCGACCTCTATCTGACCAGTAATTCTGGTCATTTTTGTGTTTCTGAATTTTGTTCTACATTTTTCTTCCCACTCTATCTAGGATCTCCAATTGTGATCTCTTTCCAAGCAGTTGGCATTTGTAGCCAGGCACTATCTCATTTTTTATTTATTTATTTTTTTTTTTGGTCTCAGCATTGTGAAGGCTGAGGTTCTCATTGTCCATCATATCTTTGGGCCAATTATTTCCAAATTATTTCAATTTTTCTTTGCTCCAGAGGAGAGGAGACAAATAGTTGCAACTTAGATGGCAACTCAAAAGATTTTAAGACCAAAGTAGAATATAGAACAAGATTTTTATTTACTTTGTTGTGGGAATTGAGCATGGTGTCCCTTGAGAGTATGTCCCCAAGCCCATAGGCCCAGTTATTCTTTTCCTCAAGGTGTTTGGTTTTCTCTGAGTAGCTACTAGTACCTTGTCCTGTTTTACTTCTCTAATGTATTTGGTTAATTTGGTAGCACAAGTACATATGTAAGACTATCTTCAACCAAATTTATCCTTGTTCTTGGGTATATTCCTATTCACCTACCCCTACCAATTGTGTTCATGTGGAACCTGTACACAGACCAACTGGCAGTCCTTTGAAAAGAACAGAGGGATAAGGAAAGGTGTGTGTCAGGGTGGTATTCTTTCACCATATTTATTCAATCTATGCTAAAGAAATAATATGAGAAACTGGCTATATGAAGAAGAATGTGGCATCAAGATTGGAGGAAGGTTCATTAACAACCTGCATTATGCAAATGACACAACCTTTCTTTTTGAAAATGAAGAAAACTTGAAGCACTTACTAATGAAAATCAAAGACTACAGTCTTCAGTATGGATTATACCTCAACAAAATGAAAACAAAAATCCTCACAACTGCACCAATAAGCAATACCATGGAGGAAAGGTTGAAATTTTCAGGAATTTCATTTTACTAGGATCCATAGTTAACACCCATGATGGCAGCAGTTAAGAAATCAGATGTTGTATTGAACCAGGCAAATCTGCTGCAAAAGACCTCTTCAAAGTGTTAATAAGCAAAGATGTCACTTTGAAGACTAAAGTGGGCCTAACCCAAACCATGGTATTTTCAGTCACCACTTATGCATGTGAAACTGAACGATGAATAAGGAAGACCAAAGAAGAGTTGATCCCTTTGAATTGTGTTGATGGGGAAGAAAATTGACAATACCATGGACTGCCAGAAGAATAAATGAATCTGTACTAGAAGAAGTGCAGCTGGAATGCTCCTTAAAAGTGAGAATGGTCAGACTTTGTTTCACCTACTTTGGTCATTTTGTCAGAATGTATTATTCCCTGGAGAAGGATATCATGCTTGGTAAAGTAGAGGGTCAGTGAAAAAGAGGAAGACCTTCAAGGAGATAGGTTGACTCAGTGGCAGCAGTGATGGTTGTGACAATGGTTCAGGACTGGGGAGTGTTTTATTTTGGTGTATGTTGGGTCTCTATAAGTCTAAGCCAATTCCATGGCACCTAACAAAAACAGTAAAATATGTATCAACTTGCCTGGACAGTGATTCTCATCTTCTATTTTTGTGATCCAACACAATTACCACACATGTTGTAAATCCTCACCTCAATGATGATAATGAGGTAAAATTAGAGGCAATTGTGTCAATGAGGCAGATTACCTAATCTACAGGATTAGATTTTATCTTGATTTAATCCCTTTTGAGATATAAAAGGGATTGAACAAACAGCAGTGATGAGAGGGAAATACTATCCCTAAGAAAGGAAAGCTGGGAGTGAAGGTCATCTTTTTGACCCAGGATCCCTGCACTGAGAAACTCCTAGGCCCAGGGAAAGATAGATGCCAAAACACATGGAGATCTCCAAGGAACACTGGGCCCATAACAATTAAAAGGAGCTAAGAACTTTTCCTTACATACAAAGAGAGGGAAAAACTTACCCTACAGCTGGTACCCTGAATTTGGACTTCTAGCCTCTTAAACTATAAGAGGATGAATTTCTGTTTGTTAAAATCATCCATTTGTAGTACTTCTATTATAGCAGCACTAGATAAATAAGACACACCTTAACATAAAGAAAGTAAAAATCCTCACAATTGGGCCAATAATCATGCTAAATGGAGAAAATATTGAAGTTGTCAAGCAGCACCCACTAAAGCAGGAGTCTAAAAATTAACTGATGTATTGCATTGGGCAAATACACTGCAAAAGACCTCTGTAATGTGTTGAAAAGCAAAGATGTCACTTTAAGGGCTAAAGTGCATATGCTCCAAGGTGTGATATTTTCAGTTGCCTTGAATGCATGTGAAAGCTGGACAATAAGTATGGAAGACTGAAGAAGAATTGATGTATTGAATTATGGTTTTGGCAAAGAATATTGAATATACCTAGTCATCACTTATGGATGTGATTAGGTTCCAAAGATCAGGCTATTATGCAAAATTTATCATTATGCAAAAATGAAGGATGTCCACATCACCTTACCCCGTTGCTTGTACTGTGAATGTCTCACTGGACCCATGATGAGGTCACCTTAACTGCTGTCTCCCCTCTTCTACTTCACCTCAGGAGAGCTGCTATCCATAGGGAGGGCTGCCCAGTCTTCTATAGCCAAAGTAGCGTAAGTGCCATCCCTCTGGTTTCTCCCTCTCTTCCTCTCTCTTGTCCTCACTATATTTTCATAATGGGTGGATCTGGCTTTTCACTTTAGAGATCCCAAAATATCTTTGGTGCTTTTCTCAGAGAGTGAAGCAGAGGGCTCCTGCCCTCTACCAGTGTATGGGCTTGAGTACTGCAGGGGGGACACACACTGACTACTGTACATTTGAGGCACACTGACCCCTTGCTGAAGTGTTCTTTAGATCTCACTGGGGGCCTTGTCCCCCTCTCCCCCATGTTCCCATAAGAACTGGCAATCCAGAACTTCCTCCTAAACCATGACAGCTAGATTTGGTCTCTGCCCTTGACCTTAAACTATAGCTTTGCTGGACACTTACTCACTGAGCCCATTTCTACACAGGTAGCCTAACCCACCCAGGAGGAAGACTTGAGGAATTGTAAGTGGCTGCACAAGTAACAGCTGATCTGGACCTAAGCACCCAAGTGCCCCATCTCAGGGCCCCTTTTGTCCTCAGCCTCATCTGCCCCTTAAGGCTAGGTAGGAGCTGGTGCAAGACCCAAGGCCCTACTTCCCCCCTGGCTCCAAGGGCAGCAACTTGCAGTACATCAGCTGCCCACTGCTCTGTCCTTGGTCCCCTGTGGGCACACGGGACTTGCCAGATGGTGTCCCATCCCTACCAGCCCCCAGCAGCTCAAGGAGGCATTTTCCCCTCTTCCTTCCCAGGTTGTGAAATATTATAATACTGTGCAATATGAACTTCCTTTCTACATGCATATGAGGTCCACCAGTCAAGGACCCTGCAGGAACTTTAGTATTCATTACTGCCAGATGTGCATCACTGATATACAAAATAGAAGTGGATTTTTCACTAGTGTTGTAAATGTGAATTGTCACATAGTGACATATTCAATAAGTGATGGCTAGGTGTACTATGGACTGCTAGAAGCATGAACAAATTTGCCTTGGAAGAAATATAGCCAGTATTTTTGTTTGAAGTAAGGATGGTGAGACTTCATCTCAAGTTCTTTGGACATGGGATCAGAAGGGACCAATACCTGAAGAAAGACATCATACGTGATAAAGTAGAGGGCCAGAGAAAAAGAGGAAGACCCTCAAGGGGCTGGATTGTCACAGTGGCTACCAAAATGGGCTCAAACATAGCAACAATTTTGAAGATGGCTCAGACTGGGCATTGTTTTGTTCTATCATGCCTAGATTTGCTGTGAGTTTGAACCGACATGATGGCATCTACCAACAGCAATATAGTAACATATGTCCATTTTTAATTCATTAAATAATAAAATATGGCAGCAAACCTATACTATAATTTCAAAGTAGTGATGATTGTAAACAGTATTTCAAGAAATCTGAAACACATGTAGTGTGCTATAGAAATACCTGCAATAATTTCTATTGGTAATTAAGTCACAGGTATTGTTAAAATTATTATTGTTTCTTATCTATATCACCTATATTTAAAATTGAAGGAAATGCTGGTGTTACTGAAAATAAAGGTATAACTTTTTCAATACACTTTGAAGTTTATGCACCCCTGGAGTTCAAAAATTCCTAAAGTCCTTCCTATTTGTCTTGTTAGACATTTCACATATATTATCTCTAATACGTATAACAATATATAAGTTAGGATTAAGTAGCCATTCTTTTACAGATAAAGATGTTGAATCTCAAAAATGTCAAGTAACTTGCTCATAGTTGGTCTAGTAGTGATAAGGCTGGTATTCTAAACGAACAGTAGCTTATCCCAGTCCCTTCCACTCTACTACCAAGCCCAACCTTTCTCTCCTAAGTACTCCACACCTCACACCATTCCATTTTATGTGTTCCCTTCTATAACTAAAATCCTTAGCCTGTTACATAAGGAACATCAAAGATTTCATGCTTAAAGACAGTCTAACAAGACTCATTAGGACCATGTTATGTTTCAAGTCTAAGAAAATAGTTAAGTGAAGAAGCCTTCATGAAGAGAACAGGTGAATCCTCAAGAGAAGGTATAAAAGGAAGTAAAAGCTATTTTATATTCACAGGATTGATAAAGCAGCTTTGCCACAAAACAAAACAACCTAGCCCAGCAGCATACCAATATAATCTAGGGAAGTCTTACCGAGAAAGGAAAACACTATCCAAAAGTTTCATGACTCCTAAAAGAAGATCAATAATTACTTATTTTCTCATTATTATTTGAAAATAGGTTTTAAAAATTGTGGCAGTCCTAGAAGATATATGCAAGTGCTCCTGAAAGTTCCTGGGACACTACTGGTTGTGGTAGTTCTGGGGTGGGATTACCCAGGGATGCCTTCCAATCCTGACATTGTCACTTAGTAGCTGTGTTATTTTGGCCAAGTTAACCCTCCCTGTGCCACACATGCTCCAGAAAAATGAGGGCAACAAGAGTTCTCATGAAATTGATGGTATTGCATGTTTATGCATTTGTGTGTGATGATTAAATGAGTTAACACATGTAAAGTACTTTCTTGGGCATTATGATAAGTGATCAAAACAAGAGAATTTTGCTACTGCTACTAACACCACCACTACTACTACTATTGAGGAGAAAAACTAGGATTGAGCCCAAAGAAGCTCAAGAAAATGGGACTAGTTCTATCAGCATCTTAGGTCCCGGTGTAAAGAAGGAATGCTTTATCAGAAAGAAAAATATTATCTCTCAATAAATGTTACTTTTCCCATAGCAATGTTAGCATCCTTAGTGGCTGTGTTTGTTTTTTTTAACTCTCCTGATTCTCCAATATCAGACAGTCTCCCATATGTTAGAAGTATTCAGTAACCATTTGTTGACTGAATATTTCTTGCTTGTCTCCTTAGGCTTCTAATACTTGCCCTTGGTCATGTTATGTAGCACAAGGAAGACTTATTCTGATTGTGATATCCTACGTACAGGCAGCCCCTGGATTAAGTATGAGATCTATTCCTCATAGTATTTATTTATTTATTTATTCTTTTAATCCCTGTCATACTTCTTTCACATCCCATCCTGACCTCTGAGCTTTATCCCTGGGCAAATGCTGCCCTTTTGATTTTGGATGGTTGATTATTCTAAGGAGTGCACACCTCACTGGTATAATTGTCCACCTTATAGGCTTGTCTGTCTTTTGGCTGAAACCTGAAACATGGAGGTGAGTTCAGTTCCATACTTGAAGAGTGTCTGTCTAAGAGCCACAGTCTGGGGGGCAGGGTGTGTGTGTGTGTGTGTATGTGAGTGTATGCTGTGTCATTAAGAATTTGTTAGGGTTTACAACCAGATCTACCTGGTTCAATGATGGCTGAAGAAGCCTTCCTAGAACAGACCTAGATTTTACAAGTTATAGTGAAGATAACCATAACTGGAAAAATTACAGGTTGAAGCCTGACTAGAAACTTAATCTCTTTTTAGAGAGTAAACACAGCATGGCAAACAAAGCACTCACCTCAGATTTTGAGCACACTCTGAAGCAGTGCTGCCCTGCTCAAAGATGGCAGTGGACCGTGCTGCTTTGAATGTGTCACTCTTCTATAGGGTCCTGAAAGGACTCTCTAGGCTTCTTCTGAGCCTTCCATTCCAGGGCTTCAACTCATCATTTTACCCATTCTAGGTACTGTGCACAATCTGACAAATTGTAAAACTTCAGGTCTGTTACAGCTTCACTTCATGGGCCATAACAAAATTCTTTTGATGCAGTTTTGTGGGTCTCAGGGAGAGACGTCAACCACTAACAGAGAGTCTTTGTCTTCTGCTGAGCAAGAATGACCAGGTGAGACAAACAGAATTTCATGGGAGCAAAGACTTGCTATAGGAAGAGAGTTGGGCCAGACAAGAATGAAAGGGTTCTACACAATGCTAACCCTCGTAGCACAGGGAGGGATGAGGTTAATAAGGGTTGTTGGCTAATGTTTTATTCATTAAGCTTCTGAAGAAAAGGTGGGTATTTCAAGGAAATGGGAGGTTCTGGGGTTATAGTAATCAGGTGTGACATGATTCATTATGGGATGTCACGCTTGGGCTGTCCTTTGGAATGCCAGTTTGATTGCTGGCGAGGATCTCTGTTATCTCACAATAGTTATACACGGACAGTCAGTGCCCTGCTGTACATGCCTGAAGAGCTGGAAACTAGCTTACTGCATATACCTGCAAGAAAAAACCTTGCAAGAATATGAAACACAGAGCTAGGAGAGACTGCTGGTTACTTCTGCACTCTGTGTTCCAAGATGTGGGTACAGACCCACCCAGGAGTGATGAACCCATGGGTTATGAAGCGCCTTAATGTCTCTAACCCTAAATTTAGGTCCCAGCTCTACTCTTTCCTTACTTCAGTTTTAAAAGGCAAGTAGGAGCTGTCTGTAAGTCAAATGTTTATAACCCAGCAACTTCCTGTACAAGGGTCAAGGAAAAGTTTAAGCCACTAAAAGTCAAGAAAATGTGTCAGAAGGCAGATGTAGGGTCATTGTTCCCTTGCCCATTCAAATTACTCCCTTGTTGACCTGCTTTAATTTTCCTCATTTATTTTCTTTTCTATAATTCATGTGTGGCACAAAATAAATGTAACTTTTATGTCACTTTTAGCTGTAGGGGCTGTTAAAGAACATTAGGAAGGTCCTTTTTTTCCTTCATGATTTCACAGTACATAGCAGCTAACTTGCTTCCATGGTCCATTTGCCAAGGAAACACATATGGTGATATTCTGGAAATGTTGCTGGTCTTGTGCTTTTTAATGTGGAATCCAAGTGAAGGAAAAAACATTATTCTCACCTTGAAAATAAGAAAATTGAGGCAAAAACAGAAATTCAAAACAGAAATTTTGAATAACATGTTCAAAGTCAAGTTTATACAGCTAACTGAAATCAATGCTTAAAAAAAACCTTTTTTTTTTTTAATTAATATTTTTCTTTCTAGATGTCAGGCACTATCCTGAGTTTTACAAATATAAAACCTTTTAAGAACTCTATGAGGTGGGTACTAATGATCCTTTTCTTAAAGATGAAGAAACTAACACAAAGAGAAAATATATAATTAACCCAATGCTATTCACTAATTAAATGGCAGAATGATGATTTGAACCCATATTTCTAACTCAAAAATTTAAGCACTTGACATGACATCATTCTCTAAAAATCTCTAAGTGAATTAACTCCATACTACCATTTTGGCTGGATATTTTATATTGGCAAGTGGCAACTGATTATTTGGAATGTTGGCTGTGGTGGTTATGTTTGTTTGTCAACTTGGCTGGGCCTGGTTGAGTGGCTGGGCAGTTGGTGGTAGTTATTCCCCATGATGAGACTAGAAATCAGCTCCATGGTGGGATCTACCACAAGCAGATGAGTAGCTGCTTTGGGTATGTGGTCTGCTTCCTATATATAAGAAGCAGCTTTGGGAATGGTTTCTAGCTTGTGGAATGACATTGCCTATAGCCGTGTCATTGTTCAGCAGCCTGCCATGCTCTGCCAACCTTGGGACTTACAATGGATTTAAGTTAATGGCCTGCCATGTGGCTTGGTAACATCGGGACTGTGCCTTTTTACTTGTCAAACTTTTTCAGCCTCAGCAGCCAGCAGTTGTCTGAGTGAAGAAATGTCTCTATCTCCAGTGGGCCGGGAGCAGGAGGCAGAGCTGGACCTCAAGGTTGAGGGGCTTTCACCCAGACCCTAGAGCCTGGCACTTTGAACTTGAACTTAAAGCCTCCTGAACTGTAAGAGAATAAACTCCTGTTTGTTCAACAATCTATTTGTGGTATATTCCTGTCAGAGTGGCACTATGTAACCAGAACATTGGCTTTTCTCAAAATGCCTAATGACTTTTGCTCTTATTCCTAATAATCCTATAACTTCAGAATTACTCTGTTTCCTGGAGATACTTATCTAATTTATTCCATATTACATATGCATTTTCCTTATATTATCATTTATTTTAATGTTTTTCCATGATACATTATTTTTTCTCTGTGAATCTGAGCACCCATCAGGAAGGGTGTGCATCACCAGAGTTGTATCCTTTCCCCATACTTATTCAATCTGTATGGTGAGCACATAACCCAAGAAGCTGGAGTATATGAAGAAGAACAGAGAATCAAGAATGGAGGAAGACTCATCAACAACCTGCGATATGCAGATGACACAACCTTGCTTGCTGAAAGTGAATAAGACTTGAAACACTTATTGATGATCAAAGACTACAGCCTTAGGTATGGATTACACCTCCACATAAAGAAAACAAAAATCCTCACAACTGCACCAATAAGCAACATCATGATAAATGGAGAAAAGATTGAAGTGGTCAGGGATTTCATTTTACTTGAATCCACAATCCACTTCCATGGAATCAGCGGCCAAAAAATCAGACAAGATATTGCACTGGGCAAATCTCTTGCAAAAGACCTCTGTAAAGTGTTAAAGAGCAAAAATATCATTTTGAAGACTAAGATGTGCCCAACCCAACCCATAGCTTTCAATAGCATCATTTGCATGTGAAAGCTGGACAATGAATAAGGAGTGTTAAGGAAGAATTGATGCATTTGAATTGTGGTTTTGGCAAAGAATACATACAATGGACTGCCAGAAGAATGAACAAACCTGTCTTGGAAGAAGTACAACAATAATTATCCTTAGAAGTAAGAATGGCCTGACTTTGTCTGACATACTTTAGCCATGTTGTCAGAAGGGACCAGTTGCTAAAGAAGGATATTATGATGGGTAAAGTAGACGGTCATCAAAAAGGGGAAGACCCTCAGTGAGATGGATTGACACAGTGGCTGCAATGATGGGCTCAAGCACAGCAAAGACTGTGAGGATGGCAGTGAACCAACCAGGCAGTGTTCTGTTCTGTTTTACATAGGGTTACTGTGAGTCAGAGCTGACTTGATAGCAGCTAACAACAACAGCCAATGACAATGTTTTACTGAACTTATGACATTCCGCATGAGTGCATCATTAGCCATGTATAACATATAACTCTCAGCAATTAGAATTAAAACAACAATAAAATCACACATACACACACAAAAAAAAACCTAAATGGCAAGTGTCCTGTTAAGGAAATTCATTTTATAATGTCCAAAATAGATACCTCAATGGACATAAAACTAGGTAGAATAGATTTAATTCTTGGCTGGACTGTCAACAACATTCTAATTTGTTAACTTATTCCTTATTTAAGTTTATTTCTTTCATTTTTTAAAACAAGTTTCCCTTCAGTACACTTTGTATTTGTTTTAAAATCATTTTCACATTATGCCATTCCACAGCATGCTGTATTTTTTGCTGAGTTTGAAAGTTTTATAATTTTGATCCTAACTCATGTTAAGTTGTTAAGCTATCAGTTCCACAGGATAGGACCAAAGAGTAATGACCCACATAGGGAATGGATACTGGGTCCTAGTTGGTCCAATCTAGGTAGATAAAATCTTTCTTTAAGTCCCTATTTATTATGTAACTCAATCTGTCCTTTAAACTATGATCATATCTATCTGATAACAGATAAACAACAACAACAAAAAAAAAAAAGCACAAGTGAATGTGTCACTGCTTTCAATCCAAAGTACTTGGCATGGCGTAAGACTACCTTTAGGATTGGGCCAAAGCTTCTTTTCTAGTCTTATCTTTCACTCTGCCTCACCACACCTGAGCATCTCCTTACTCTTTCATACTGGTCTTCCTTCATATCACCTTTCCTAACCACTTTTTTTTTTTTCCAAGTCTAGAACATCCATTCCCTTATCTCTCTTAACACCTTAGGCTTAGCAAACACCCACCACAGTACTTTACCACTAACCAGATTGCACCTTTTTGTCTAAGCTAATGATCCTCCCCTCATTATGTGATATCTTCTTCTTCTGTGTCATTAGAATAATTTTTCTATATTTGAAATTTTTCTTTCTTTGAGGTCCTTTGAGACTGATAATATCTTTGTATGTCTTCATCTTTGTTAAGAGCATGACTGGATCATAATATGTACTAAATTAAAAGGGAGATGAATGAATGAATGAATGAATGAATGAGTGAACCGAGAAACATTCTTTTTAAAAAAACACAAGATGTAATCTCTATGAAGTCTTCATAAATTTTTCTGTGTAGAGTTAATCACTTCCATTGCATTTGTACATGCCATGTTATATGCATCAAGTCAGATTTCAATTGAATTTTTCAGATGTTTGTTTAGTTCAATACGCTATGTATTCCTTTGAAGTGAACATGTCTTACTCGTTTGTTTAATGCCAAATCTGCACAATGTTGTTGTTATCTTTAGGTGCTGTCAACTTGTCTGTGACTTGTCATGACACTATTTACAACAGAATGAAACACTACCAAGTCCTGCACCATCCTCACACTCACTGCCATGTTTGAGCCCACCATCATAGCCACTGTATTAATCCATCTTGTTCAGGGGCTCCCCCTTTCTTGGTGACCTTCTACTTTACTCGGCATGATACTCTTCTCCAGGGACTGATCCCTTTTGACAACATGACCAAAGTATGGGAGATGAAGTCTGGCTGTTGTGTGCAATGTTTATTTAATAAATAAGTGAATGAGATGTGTCCTGCTTATTTTTTATGCCCATAGAAATAGCTTCTAAAATATTGAAATTTCCCCAGAGGAGGAGATTAATTGGTCTTTTAAGATTGGATATTATCAACTGAGTTTTCTCTTTGCTGGTTCACTTTTCTGAAATAGAATGTACTGGTTCTTACCAGCTGTGAGTTGTGCTGCGTGTGCACGCACACACACACACACATACACAAATCCTCTTCAATAATAAAATCAGTCAGTTGAGCAGTTATTAAATTGCATACAGGGAAAGAAATGTCAACAGCCAACCAATTAACATGCCAAAGAAAACATGTTTATCTTTGAAGCTTTCAGTAGGATTTGGTTCTCCTTGCATTTCAGCAGGATAAAGATTTCTGCTTGAGTGCAGCTTGAATGAAATTTGGAGAGACCTAGAGTACTATTTATTTATCCAAAGTCCAGAACTTTGACAAGTCTCAAAAAGTAGAAAAGTGATAATTTTGGATTCAGAAGTTAGGAGTGTTAGATTTGAGGATCTTAAAGGTCTACCCACCCATGCTTGAATCCCCTGTCACCTTGTTGTATTATCTTCCAGCTTCTGGTTTATTTCTCCAGTGCTAGAGAAGTATTGCTTTAGGCTGCCTATTCCATTTGTGGACAGCTTTGACCACTAGAAAGTGTTTCCTTATAGTGAACTTAAATTTAGCTCCATTGATCTTAGACTCCTTCTGGTCTTTCATTACTCACTTTCATAGATATGGGACCTAATCTTATTTCCAACTCAAGTCTTATCTCAAGGCAAGATAACTGTAGTTCCACAATCTATTTCTCTTGTAGCATGAGTCGAAGCCCTCAAAAATTTATCCAAATTATTTTCTCTTCATCTAATTGTTAATCAAAGCCTGAAAGTTTCCCTTTAGAATGTCTACTGTATTAGCCAATTCTTAAGATATCTTCACTGCAAATTGCTTAGAAAATTCACATGTGATATATTTGGTACAGAACTAAGTTCTTAACATTGAATAAATAGTAATTGCTTTTTATAATAGTTGTTACATTTCAGTATTAATGATAATATTATCATGACCATTTGAATTTGCATAAAAATCCTATGATCAAAAATGAAAAAAAATGTAAGTGCATTTTTATATCCTTTGACATAATGTCTAAGTCATTTGGCTGCTAATAAGAAGGCTGGTGGTTCAAACCCACCAGCCACTCCTTGGAGGGAAGACTGGGCAATCGACTTCTGTAGAGATACCACCTCGGAAACCCAAGAAGGGGTCACTATGAGTTGGAACTGACTGAACAGCAGTGAATTTTGTTTTGTTTTTTGGTTATTCCTTCAATACATACAAGAAATGCTTTTCTTTTATGTAAGATATGCCGTTGAGAGGTATAGATTTCTTATAGGATGTAAGTTATTGTTTGTAGGAATGGAAAGAACGTGTTTGAGATAGTGATGAGCTATAATTAATAGGATATGGTAATTGGATATGGAGAATGAAAGAACAGAAGTTTTCAATTATTTCGCTCAGGTTATTTGGCTGGTTGGATAGATGATAGGGCCATTTATAAATTTGTGGGAAACAAGCTTACAGGGGAAATGAGTTATGTTTGGACATCTGACAGAGAAGTAGAGTGGAGTTTCTGCACAGAGATAAGCAACTAGAGGTAAGAGTCTGTGGCACTTGAAAGAAGTTTGTCCTTGTGGTATGAATTTGGGAATAATAAACATAAACATGGTAGTTGAAGCAATGATACTGGATTAGATCTAGTAATAAATTGTAGGATAGAAAGAAAAAAAAAAAAAAAAAGGCCTTGATATACATTCTGAGAAATTAACCTTTCCAATGCAGGCAGAGAAGTTGTTGTTGTTATGTGCCATCGAGAAGAGCAATCTCTAAAAAGAGTATGTCATTGCTGTTTGTTGTTTGTTTAGCTTTTGTTGCTGTTTGTTGTTGTTTGCTGTCCAGTCTATTCCAACTCATGGGGACCATATATGACAGAGTAGAACTGACCCTTAGGGTTTCCCAAGCTGTCATCTCTACAAGAGCAGATCACCAGTCTTTTCTCCTATGAAGGGGCTGCTAAGTTCAAACCACAGACTTTTGGTTAGCAACTGAGCTCTTAATTATTGTGCTACCAGGCCTTCTTAAAAAGAGTGTACAAGTATTCAATAATTAGGAACCTTTTCTTCTGGTAAAATCTTTTTTCTGGTAAAATCTTTTTTCTTAATGAGTAGGCCCCACATACAACCACATGAAATAAGGCATTTTACTTAATATATCCTGTTCCCTCTGTACTTGATACTTACTTTCTACTATTCTAGCCTATTCAAATTTTTTCTACCCTTCAAGATACAACTTATGTTCCATGAATGCTGTTAATTACTTTCTGTAGTCCTGATTAATTGCTTGCTTAAAACAGCAGCTTCTCCAAAATATTTGCAACGAGGATTTTGAAATTTGGTGTCCACAACTTCTTTTCTTTATGTGTTTAATCTTGAGTTCTAACTAAATTCTAAACTTCACATTTCTACCATACTTAGTCTCAAGTACATCCTAGCTGCTCGATACACAGAGGGCTAAGGAGAGCAGGAGGAAGCAGGAAGTAGGCGTAATGTTGTCAAACAAACAGATGCTTAGTGATAGATTCTCTCAAAAAAAATCAGGGTAGCATCTGAATTCACAAAAAGAATCACATAGTGCCTCCATTTGATATTTTATAATGATTGAACTGTGCAATCATAAAATCAATTTATTTTCTGTGCATCCCCTATGATGCAATATGACAGCGTAATGATTTATTGATCTCTGGATTAAAGGTGCTCAAAATGCTTGTGTGATGATATCAGCTTTTTCAGCCACTAAAATATTATGCCTGAAATATTACAAGCCTCCTTCAGTTATTTTGCCCCATAGGTTTTTGCATAGGTGACGATAGAATGCTATTATTTTCTAATGAAATTCCCTGTCTGTTATTTTTTAAGACAAGACTATGACTTAGCTCAGTCATTAAGTTTCTCTTGGTTTGATCAGGATGTATTCACATGATCCAACTAAGGAAAACAAGGAAATACAGCATTTTCTAGGCTCCAAATTAGAAATGTTTTCTTTAATAATGCTTAAAACACAGAATGTATTTTTTTTGTTGTTGTTGTTGTTGTTCATCTGAAGTCAGGAGTTATGTTTGCTTTACCATCATACCCTTTTTGCAGTTGTAACAAAATTCCAGAGAAGGGAGTCTAGACTTGCAGACTAGACTACCACAATTGTATCAACTGCTTTAATAGAGCTTTATTTACCAGCTTATTCACAGCTACTGGTAGAAGGACTCATCTTTACAAAAATGACCACAGTAGTGAGTTATGGGCATTAGTAGTTCACTGGTAGAATCCTCACCTTCCAAGTGAGACACTTGGTTTTGATTTCCAGCCAGTGAATAACCACCACCCACCTGTCAGTGGAGGCTTCCATGTTGCTATGATGCTGATAAGGTTTCAGCAGACTGATGGCTTAGATGGGGAAACATTTTGTTCCATTGTGTATGGGGTCAACTGTTGTGCCTGGAATTACCATGTCAGAAGCCAAATCAATGGCAGCTAATAACAACAGGTTGAGTTCAAACCTTCAGGAGAAACTCTATCGTTTATTTACCCATTCATTTACTTTGAAAAATAGTTTCCTGTCACCAAAAGAAAAAAGAAAATGAATGCTTTTTTAAATTTGTTTCCTTTTATTGACAGAAGATAAGTTCCATCCTTCATTTGGTCTGACACTAAAGGTACACACAGGACTTTCCCTACAACTCTCTAACCCTGACGGCTTACCTACTGCCTCAGACCAACTATCTGCTAAACATTTTCTTCAGAATATCTCCTCAATATTTCAAACTGAAATTTCCCTCCAGATCTCATCATAATCATTGTTCTTCTAAGCCTGTCCTTCTGTATTTGTATTCTTATTGATGATCCATAGAGGTTCTTCAGTTAGAAACCTTTGAGACCCTCTTGACCTATTTCTCTTTATCATTCACTCTCCTACACCAGCATCAGAATTATTCACATAATCGTGCTTATTTAATCTTATAAATATCACTTGAATTTAATCTCCATGCTAATACGCAATGCCCTAACTCAGCCTCATCATCTCTTAACCAGAATATAGTAATGACTGCTAACCTGATCTCTTATAATCAGTTGAGTAGGACTTGTTTTGCTCTTTCAGGAGCAGAGGTCACAATGCATTCACATTCCAAAGTCAAGAAGTCACATGCAATTGACAGTATCCGCCAATTTGAGCTTTGTGAAAGATGCTACCACAGAAATAGTCCATTCTGTAGTTGGTCACTGGCCTTTTTCTGACTGATGATATTGAGCTTCTCTCATCTCTTTCCTCAGACCTTTATATTGTTGAAAAAAGGTATTTGCATGAATAAAACAAACAAATGCAACACACTGCAGTTAAGTTGGATCTGACTCATAGTGACCTCTCCTTGGGTTTCTGAGGTGGTATCACTACGAAAGTACATTGCCCAACCTTCCTTCTGAGGAGTGGCTGGTGGGTTTGAACCGCCAGCCTTCTGGTTAGCAGTCACATGCCTTAGGCACTATGCCACCAGGTCTGTATAAAAAACCAAACTCACTGCCCTCGAGTCAATTCTCACTCATAGCAACCCCTTCTTGGGTTTCCAAGGGGGTATTTCTACTGAAGTAGATTGCCCAGTCTTCCTTCCAAGAATAAATCTTCGGGCTTGCCATATTCTGTCATGCAATCTCCACTGCTGTTTCTATCATCAAGGTCATATTTCAAGCTACAGATTCTTCTTCATTTCCAGATTTCACATTCCAATCACCAGTAATTAGCAATGCATTTTGACTACATGTTTAATCAATTTCAGACTGCAGAAGTTGGTAAAAATCTTCAGTTTCTTCATCTTTGACATTAGTGGTTGGTGCATAAATATTAATAATAGTTACATTAACTGATCTTCATCGTAGGAATATGGGTATGCTGCTTAGAATCAAGGATGTCAAGGCTTTGTCTTACATACTTTGGATATATTATCAGGGAGGACCAGTCCCTAGAGAAGGGCATCATCCATCATCCTCTATAAAGTAGAACATGTGCAAAAAAGAAGATGACCTTCAATGAGATGGATTGACCAAGTAGCTGAAATAATGGGCTTATGCATAGTGACAATGTTGAAAGTGGTGCAGGACCAACAGTGTTTTGTTCTGTTGTGTTTATGGTTGCTAAGTCAGAATTGACCCAATGGCATCTAGCAACAACAAGGGGAGAAGAATTCAATTACAAAATACTGCTATTTATACTTCTCAATTATAAGAGATCTTTAAAGGAAGATAGTATATAAGAAAATGGCTATTGATCTTGTATAAAATGCATTGATCCTTTTTAGAGGCTTTTGCTTACTTTAATCCAAGTGAGCTTGCCTCTAACAGAATCAACTGTGAACTCAAGGCTGTCCACAGAAGTAGATTGGCATTGCAATTGAAGGATAAATCCTTGCTTAACATATATTTTTGCTCATATTACAGAAGTGTATGTGTGGATGGGTGGAGAATGGGCATAAAAAATTGGAAAAATATGTCACACAGAGAGAGAAGACATCAGTGGAACAGCCTGAGCTCCCACCATTTGATCTGACTGGGACAAAGGATCCAAACCAAAACTAAACTCACTGCCATGGAGTTGATTCCAACTCATAGCAGCCCCCTTTGGGTTTCTGAGGTAGTAAAATCTTCATGGATGTAGATTGCCCAGTCTTCCTTCCATGGAGTGGTTGGTGGGTTTGAACTGCCAACCTTCTGGTTAGCAGTCAAATGCCTTAGGCACTATGCCATCAGAGCTGTTTGGACAAAGGATAGATGAGTCTATCTGGATTCAAGTAGCCACCAGGGAAGGTAGCTGAGAAAGGCATGGTCTCCAGTCCAAGGCAACTGCAAAGCAAGAGGATGTATGATAGATTGTTGGTGGGAATATAAAGATATAAAAAATTAATCGCCTATGCCATGTAACTGTACAGTAGGTAGGTCTGGCAGGTTCTTTCAAAATTCTTGCACATGCATCCCTCAGGAGAACTGAATTTGTTCATTAACTTCAAAGAGGAGAACTACTTTAGCATTACTAGAGAAGCAGAAACAATCATCAAAAGAGGGAGTTTTCACCTCACCTAATTGAGATGAAATATTCAGCTGCTAACCAAAATATTGGTGGTTTGAACTCATCAGCTGTTCTGCAGGAGATAGATGAGGCAATCTGCTTCCATAAAGATTTACAGCCTTGTAAACCCTAGGGGCAATTCTACACCATCCTACAGGGCCACTGAAATTACCTCACTGCTGTCAAGTCGGATCTGACTCATAGCGACCTCTCCTTGCATTTCTGAGGGAGTATCACTACAGGAAGTAGATTGCCCAACATTTCTTCTGAGGAGTGGCTAGTGGGTATGAACCACCAGCCTTATGATTAACATTCAAATGCCTTAGGCACTACACCACCAAAGCTCCTTACAGGGTCATAGTGAATCGGAATTGACTTGATTGACAGGTGGTTTGGTTTTTCAATTGAGATAAATTTCCTCTTTGCCTTTCCCCTTTCTCTAGCCAAACACACTACTAGAGGTTAAGGAAGGGTTTCTTGGAGCTAGATCATGACCACCTCACAATTCTGGTGTCAGTTTCTCTAACCACCACCCCCTCAAAATGAAAAGGAAAAAAAAAAAAAAAATCAAACGCCCTGCCATCAAGTCCATTCAGACTCATAATGACCTGGTAGGGCAGAGTAGAACTGCTCCATCAGGTTTCCAAGGCTGTAAATCTTTACAGAAGCAGACTATCATCTCATTCTCCCCTGGAGTGGTTTTTGGTTCAAACTAGCAACATTTGATTAACAGTTGAGCACTTTAACCACTGTATGCCAGGGATCCTTCCTTCACACTCAGGTTGTGTGTTGTTATTGTTGTTAGGTGCTGTTGAGTTGGCTCCAACTCACAGCAACTTTGTATAAAACAGAATAAAACACTTGTCCTGCACCAGCCTCACAATCCTTGCTATACCTGAACCCATCTGTGCAGCCACTGTGTCAATCCATCTTGTTGAGGCCCTTTCCCTGCTTTGCTGACCCTCCACTTTACCAAGCATAATATCCTTCTCTAGGTAATAGTCCCTTCTGACAACATGTCTAAACTAGGCAAGGCGAAATCTGGACATTCTCACTTCCAACGAGCATTCTGGCTGCTGTGTATAATGCCTCAAATCTAAATTATGTTGACCCTCTTTGCACATATCTTATATTGCATGCATTGCTTTGCAATCATCTGTTTGTATTTGTTGCCTTAATGAGTTCAAACCAGAAACAAGGATGGTGAAATTTCCTCTGACATACTTTGGACATGTTATCAGTCCATGGAGGAGGACATCATGATTGGTAAAATAGGTAGTCAGTTAAAAAAGGAAGAACATCAACAAGATGTATTGACACAGTGACTGCAATGGGCTCAAACACAGCATTAACTGTGAGGATGGTATAGGACTAGGCAGTGTTTCATTCCGTTGTACATGGAGTCACTATGGGTCAGAATTAACAACAGTGACACCTAACATTAACAACAGCAATAAGATCAAAAGTTCTTGGTTGCACCAGTTGGATCAGTTTTGTTCTTGAATTTTAAGAATCTAACCTTGTACATGACACTTTGTGATATTTGGTAAAAGTTCTTGCAATGGGTTAGTAGCAGAAGGATCCGCACACCTCAACAAAGAATCTCTTTATGTGCTAGAGAATGAGATACTATAGATACATATTTGGAACCCCAGGTCTTTCCTTACATTCTAATAGAAAAGTCCATATATGAACTGAAAGGGAAGCAATAATTATATTTTAGGGGAGATATTTAATTTAAATTTAGAATTTAATTAAAATTTTAGAGGAATATTTAATTTCAAGGAAATGATTATATAGTCTATGTGAAAAAAACAGTTTATAAACTCAATTGTGTAAAAAAAAATGTATATTAGATACATAGAAAAAACTGGAAGAAAATTGTCAACATCTATTTATTGGTACTACAGAGTGATGGTTGATTTAGTGTTTTTTACATTTTATACTGTAATCATTTATTATTCAATTTTTTGTAATTTTTATTACAGTAAATGTGTAGGTAAGAATACATTTGCTATTTCATCAATCTTCACATGTACAGTTCAGTGATATTAAATATGTTCATCATGTTATTCAAACATTACAATTTCCAATTTTTTCTATCACCCTTAACAAGCAATCAGAAGCTAATTTAAAAGAATGAAAAAGAATATCTGAGTGGGAAGAAATGTGTCTGTGATGCTCATGTGAGGAGAGGAATCAGGATGTTGCCAGGATTGTTAAAATGATCTGTGTTCCTTACCCAGAAATGCTTGTTAGATCAGTTTTTCAAATCTGAATATGTAACCAAATTACATTGAAGAAATTTTAAAAAATACTATGTTCCATGCTTGGCCTTCCCAAAAATTCCACTGCCATTCAATCAATTCCAACTCATAGTGACCCTTTAGGACAGAGTAGAACTACCTCATAGGACTTCAAAGGCTGTGAATCTTTAGGAAGCAGACTGCCTTATCTTTCTTCTGTGAAGTGGCTAAATGCCTGAACCACTGCACCACTGGAGCACCTTAAAGTCTGGCCTGAGATCTCCTAAATCTAATTTATAAAACTGGGACCTGAAAATATGTAGTTTTAGAAATACTCATTTGTTATCGGGAAATATTTTAAAAAATGATATGTTAAATGGAAAAGCAAATCATCTCCCTTCTTCCACTCCCCCGATATCACTGTCTCTCATCTAGCCATAACTACTGAGTTCAGTTCACTTGTATTTTATGCATGTTAAAGTATATTATATTTTTAACAGTTGGAATAATATTATATATATTCTGCAATTTGCTTTTCTTTCTTGATTATACATTGTGAAAATCTTTGCATAGATAAAGGTATCTCATTTTTTAATTTATAACATAACAAAGAATTTCATGTGTTTACCAAAGCTCATGTTTTAATTTATGGAGGAAATTTATGCATATGGGAAAAACAAAAACAAAAACATTAAAACAATACAACAGGATATACTATGAATAATAAACTCTCCCTCTTTTTAGTTTGTTTTATGATTAGCTTTATAACATAAAGCTATTTTTTTCACAATTTAATAAAAATAACATTTATTGGTACTTTCTCTTCTATCTTTTCTACTTTTACCTCATTATTTTTATGCTTTAATATTTGTATTGCAATTTATAATTATAAATAAGTTTTATTTTCATAGTTATCAGTTAATTGCAAAATGTTTAAATAAATAGGGTCCATTTTTTTCCTTTTTTTTTTTCATTGTTTCTTCATTTAACCCTGTAGGATCTTATTCTTTTTGCAATTTGATTTTCTATTGGCTATTAGGATGCTACAATGAATGGAAATTAAAATATGTGCAAAATTTCCGTTTCATACCCAAAGTCCTATAAATACCTTTACTTATTGGGCAAGAGGTAGGTAGGTCGGCTGGTGGGTGTACAGCTTGGGCCTGTCTGGGGCAGACTTTATCCATGGCCAGACTTCTGGGCAGGCAGGAGGGCAGGCTGGTGTGTGGGGAAGTGAGTAGAGTGGTTAGGAACAATGAAGGGAGACAAACTTGTCTGTCAGTTTGTCCTCCTGTGGTGGCTTACATGTTAGTGTGAGGCTGGAGGCTATGCCACTGGTGTTGCAAATGCCAACAGGGTCACCCATGGTGGACAGGTTTCAGTGGAGCTTCCAGACTAAGACAGACTTGGAAGAAGGAAGAGGCCATCCACTTCTCAGAGAATTGGCTGGTGAAAACCTTATGGACAGCAGGGAAACACAGTCTGATATATTACTGGAAAACTTTATGCATAGACCTGAAACATAATCTGATATAGTGTCAGAAGATGAGCCTGTCAGGTCAGAAGGCACTCAAAATGTGGCTGAGGAAGAGCTGACTCCTAAGCATAGAGATGACTTTAATGATATGGATAGAGGAAAGCTTTTGGGACCTCCTTGGATGATGCAGCAAAACTCAAAATGAGTAGAAACAGATGCAAACATCCATTAATAATTGGACCATGGGATGTACGAAGCATGAATCTAGGACAACTGGAAGTTTTCAAAAATGACATGCATAGAGATCGATGTGCTAGGCATTAATGAGCTGAAGTGGACTGGTTTTGGCCATTTTGAATCAGACAACCATATGATCTACTATGCTGGGAATGACAAATTGAAGAGGAATGGTGTGTCATTCATCATCATGAAGGCTGTTTCAAGATCTGTCCTTAAGTACAGTGTTGTCAGTGACAGGATAATATCCATACACTTACAAGGAAGACCACTTAATACTTCTATTATTCAAATCTATGCACCAAAGCCACAAATGAGGAAATTGATGATATCTAAAAAACTTCTGCAGTCTGAAATGGACTGAACATGCAACCAAGATGTGTTGATTATCACCGGTGACTGGGATGCAGAAGTTGGAAACAAAGAAGTGTCACCAGTATTTGGAAAATATTGTCTTAATGATAGAAATAAAAATTCTATCATGGAGCTCGCATAATAGTATTTTGCAAGACCAACAACTTACTCACTGCAAATACCTTTTTTTGAACAACATAAGCAATGAACATGTGAACTTCACTAGATGGAATACCCAGGAATCAGATTGACTATATCTGTGCCAAGAGGAGATGGAGAAGTTCAATATCTTCAGCCAAAATCAGACCAGGAGTGCTGGCAAAACTGGAGATCCATATGCAGAAAAATGAAATAAGATCTGTACTTCACACCACACACAAAAGCGAACTCCAGATGGATCAAAGACTTAAATGTGAAACCTAAAACTATACAGTTCCTCAAGGAAAATTTAGGGTCAAATTTAAGGGCCCTAATGTATAAATAGACTATCAAGCATAATTCAAAATGCACCAATGGCAGAAGAGAAGCCAGATGATTGGGACCTTCTAAAAATTAAATTTTTATGTGCTTCCAAAGACTTCTCCAAAAGAGTCAAAAGAGAACCTACAGATTGGGAAAAAATATTTGGTAATAACATATCTGACAAGGGACTTATCTCT
>NW_006922100.1:787245-791467 GCF_000298275.1 Orycteropus afer afer | reverse complement strand
ACAATTAAAACAAGTCCATGAGAGCCAAAATATGACTTTGATAATATCCCTCCTGAATTTAGAGATCGTTTGAAAAATAGATTTGATATATTGAACACCAATGACTGAAAACCAGAGGAATTGTGGGATGACATCAAGAACATTATCCATGAAGAGAGCAAGATGTCATTAGAAAGACAAGAATGGAAGAAAATACTAAAATGGATGTCAGAAGACATTCTGAAACTTGCCCTTGAACAGAGAGTAGCTAAAGCAAATGGAAGAAATGACAAGAAAAAAGAGCTGAATAGAAGATTTCAAAAAGCAGCTAAAGAAGACAAAATCAAATATTACAATGGAATGTGAAAAGACCTGGAATTAAACAACCAAAAGGGAAGAACACACTTGGCATTTCTCAAGCTAAAAGAACTGCAGAAAAAAAATAAGCCTCAAGTTGCAATATTGAAAGCATCTACTGGAAAAATATTGAATGATGCAGGAAACATTAAGAGAAGATAGAAGGAATACACAGAGTCACTATACCAAAAAGAGTCGGTAGATGATCATCCATTTCAGGAAGTGGCATATGATCAAGAACAATGGTATTGAAGAAAGAATTGGAAGCTGCACTGAACGAATTGGAGACGAACAAGGCTTCAGGAATTGATGGAATACCCATTGAGATGTTTCAGCAAATGGATGCTGCTCTGGCGGCACTCACTCAGCTATGCCAAGAGATGTGGAACACAACTACGTGACCAACTGACTGGAAGAGATCCATATTTTTACCCATTCTAAAGAAGGGTGATCACAGAGAACGTGGAAATTGTTAAGCAATATCATTACTATCACGTGCACATAAAATCTTGCTGAAGATAATTCAAAAATGGTTGTAGCAGTACATTGACACAGAGTTTCCAGAAATATAAGCTGGATTCAGAAGAGGACGTGGAACAAGGGATATCATTGCTGAAAGTAAAGAATACCACAAAAATGTTTACTTGTGTTTTTATTGACTATGCAAAAACATTTGATTGTGTGGATCGTAACAAATTATGGATAATATTGAGAAGAATGAGAATTCCAGAACACATGATTGTACTCACGAGGAACCTGTACATAGATCAGGAGGCTGTTGTTCAAACAGAACAAAGGGATACTGCATGGTTGAATATCAGAAAGGGGGTGTGTCAGGGTTATATCCTTTCACCATACTTACTCAATTTGTATGCTGAGCAAATAATCTGAGAAGCTGGATTATATGAAGAAGAACATAACATCAGGATTGGAGGAAGACTCATTAAGAACTTGCAATATGCAGATGACACAACTTCGCTTGCTGACAGTGAGGATGACTTGAGGCCCTTACTGATAAGGACTAAAGACTACACTCTGCAGTATGGATTACACCTTAATATAAAGGAAACAAAAATCCTTGCAACCAGTCCAAAAAAACAGCTTCACAATGGATGGAGACAAGGTTGAAGTTGTCAGAGACTTCATATTACTTAGATCTTTAATCAACACCAGTGAAAGCAGCAGTCAAATCATCAGACACCATATTGCATCAGGCAAATATGTTGCAAAAGATCTCTTTCAAGTGCTGAAGAGCAAAGATGTTTCCTTGAAGACTAAGGTGTGCCTAACCCAAACCATGGTATTTTCAGTTATCTCTTATGCATGTGAGAACTGGACAATGAATAAGAAAGACCGGAGAAAAGTTGATGCTTTTGAGTTGTGGTATTGGAGAAGAGTGCTAAGAATACCCTGGACTGCTAAAGGGACTAACAGATTTGTCCTGAAAGAAGTGCAGCTAGAATGGCCAGACTTCATTTTACCTACTTTGGTCATGTTGTCAGGAGGAACCATTCCCTGGAGAAGAGTATCATGCTTGGTAAAGTGGAGGGTCAGTGAAGAAGGGGAAGGCCCTCAACGAGATGGATAGACACAGCAGTTGCAATGATGGGCTCGGGTATAGCAAAGATTGTGAGGCTGGCATAAGACTGGGCAGTGTTTCATTCTGCTGTGCATAGGGTTGCTATGAGAGATGACTCAACGATACCTAACAACAACAACAATTGGGCAAGAGAGAAAATTTTTGTCTATTGAAGTAATAATGTCAATAACAAATTTGAAGAGCATTTCCACTTTCCAAATGTGTTGGTTGTTTTCAAGTGAAAGATAAAAAGAATTTACAAAGAAGGAAAAAAAAAAGTTTATGGTTCAAATTCTTTTTGAAAAGAAATTTACACTGTATCTAGGAAGATTACTTTGAGAGTGCTTTGCAATGGGGATTATTTTTTATTTGATTATAATCTCTGTCCTCCTATCCCCTTGAAATGGCCTGAAACATACATCTTAAAAAACAAGAAGAAGAAGAAGAAGAGTATGGCTTTTTTGTTATAGAAATGCTTTCGTTTGCCTGTGCTTTGCACAGAATAATGACTTTTAGCTAACATGCTGTAAATGGACTGTGGTCAGCAAGGCTCCTAAGCTAGCATTCATCATTTGGCTGGTGTGAATGAATATTCAAGGCATGGCCAAGAAAGGTTCAAACCTCTGGGAGGGTGGCCTGGACATCTAATAATTCAAAATGGGACGGCGATAAGCAAACTCATTTCTTTGGGACCTTTATAGGTTCAGAGTGAATTATTTCTATCCATAAAACAGAGAACCTGCCATGTGATATTTGTAAACAGCACTTTTGTTTGTAAAAAAACAACATAAACCTTTTATGAGCCTGATGCTCATTTCCTAACTGCTTTTTTGTCAAATGTGTCTCACATACTAATGCATGCTAGGACAGAGAAGATATGCTCTATGCAAATATTTTTCCCACCAGTTGCTATGATCAATCTAATAATGTCATCTATTTAATTAAATTACATCTCATGCACATGCATAGTGCTTGTACCCCAGCTGTCTATGGATACTGTTCTTGCTGCTATTGCTACCACACAGCATGTATTATCCCCCAGTGTATGGAATTCCCATTTGCTTTCTGTAATAGATACAGCAAACCTAGGGACATATTAACTCTTCCTTTCATGTTTTAACATCTTCTAGTCAATGGTATCTGCAGGGGTCCATCCAAATAGGAAGTAGCTTTTACTCTCTAGCCTGGAAATTCACTTATAGCTTTTCTTCATGCCCTGGAACTAAGGAGGAAAAAGCAGAACCTCTGAGCCACAGATCTTACTAACATTAGATTGCAATCACTATAATGAGAATTATTAAGCCAGCAAGGTAGCAGACTAACTGACTACATCTGGCCTGCTCATCTCTTTCTGGAAATTGAACCTCTGATGGGGCCTCAAAACAGAATTTCATGTTGAGCTTAGTAGCTTAAATCAGCTTTATTTTCATTTTGTTTAGTTGATCCATTCCAGTTGTCATAGGACAAAGGCTACCTCCTAGCAGTGAAATGAATGAAAATACTTTTGTCTTTCTTATTTCTATAAAAAATGAGACCAAGACAGAAAACAAATGTTAAAAATAATTGCATGAATAAATGAATGTAATCATTTAATTAATGCAATAGAAAATAAATTGCCCCATAGTAAGATAATCATGATGAGTAAATGAAAACCCTTTGAAAACATTTAACTCAGTACACAGCATTCTGATTGTGTACAATATGTGTTTGACCATGCTGCAGCCCTTACCACATTGCATTGTGTGCATTGTACCAGATGTTTGTCACATTAATCAAACTCCAATTAATGAGCTCAAAGCCCCTGAAGTTTAAAGTTCTTCCTGTAAATCAGTTTCTATTATTTGCTGCTTGCATTTCTCTAAGCTACCAGGGTATCCCTTGTAGAACATTAATATTGATATTATACTGATGACAATCTAGAGGATTATCATCCATGGGAGCAGTGATCACATCATAGTAGAGCATTAACATTTGCTTCATATAGGTCTGACATCCTTCCAACTTCATCACCTTCTAGAGTTACAGCATTTGACAACTTGCCCAACTACTCTAAGACTCTGCTCTTGTGTTTAAGATGAGGATAATAATAGTACCTACATCATAAAGTCAGCCCCAGGGTTACAGGTGAGGAGAGACAACTCAGAGATGCCCAGAGTTGCAGGCCGGAAGAGCAGGAGAAAGGGGATAAAATCCAGGAAGCCAGAGAGAAGAGCAATCAGCCGAACGGATTAGGTGAGGAGGGGAAACTCAGACCCACCCAGAGTAGCAGGCTGGAAGAGCAGGAGAAAGGGGATAAAAGCCTTGAAC
>NW_006922100.1:785684-787145 GCF_000298275.1 Orycteropus afer afer | reverse complement strand
TGGAAGCAAGAATGGCCAGACTTCGTCTCACCTATTTTGGTCATGTTGTCAGAAGGGACCATTCCCTGGAGAAGGATGTCATGCTTGGTAGGATGGAGGGTAGACAAAAGACGGGGAGGCCTTCAATGAGATGGATTGATATGGTGGCTGCGATGATGGGCTCAAGTATAACAGGGATTGTGGGGCTGGCACGGGATCAGGCTGTATTTCGTTCTGCTGTGCATGGGGTCACTATGAGTCGGAAATGACTCGACGGCACTTAACAACAACAACAGCATCATAAAGTTGGAATAATAATAATAATAAGATAATGTATATAAAACTCTTAGGACAGTGCCTTGAACATAATATTAATTTCTTATTAATTATTAATTAAAAAAGAAGTTGTTTCATCTAAAGACAACCTAGCTCATGTGTAATGCACTTTGTGTGACCCTAACTTTTTCACCTATATAATAGTACAACTGTATATGAGAGGAATTTAAATATTTCTATGTACATATATCTAGTTTGTTCAGAAACACATGTATTGCTGCCTGTCTTGTGACAGATTTGGGGTTAGGTTAGAATATCATCCTCTGTTTTTAAGGATTTAACTAATGGGGTAAAAAAAACATTCAAATCATAACAACTAAAGTCAAATACTATTAATTAAGTAATTGAAGAAATGTTTATTGAGTGAAAACTATCAGTAGGTATGTTTCTAGGGTCAAGTGAAACCTGATAGAAGAATGGACCAAATGTTTTGAACATGCAGCATAGGAACATCCTTATAATGTGAACCAATAAGGAAAAGTGTCCCAGGGTGGAAAGCATTGATCTGAGTCTGGAAAGATGAGTAAGTTATATAAAGGGTGGGAACAGTGTTTTAGACTCAGCAATAAACATGATCAAACACAAGGCCTGAAACATTACAGTGGAAATGAGTTGTTTGTAGCAGTAGAAACTGGCTGAAAATGAAAAGCAGAGGTCAGTTAGAACCAGATGATTAAGTGGCTTTTATAAGATGCTAGGTAGGGTGTGCTAAATGCTATGTAGGCCCAAGGTAGGCAGACCAGGGCTTGGGGCTGCTTTTCGCTTGGGGGTGGCTCTATTTTAAGTTCGTTGCCTGAGGTAGGCAGGTGCAGAGGGCTTAGGAACAACTAAGGGAGACAAACTTGTCTGTCAGCTTGTTGTCTTGTGCTGCCTTCCATGTTGCTGTGAGGCTGGAGGCTATACCATGGTGTTACAAAATTGCCAGCAGGGTTACCCATGGTGGACAGATTTCAGCAGAGATTCCAGGTTAAGACAGACTTGGAAGAAGGAAGAGGCTATCCATTTCTCAAAGAATTAGCCAGTGAGAACCTTATGAATAGCAGTGAAACACTGTCTGATATTGTTGTGGAAAACTTTATGAATAGCCCTGAAACATTGCCCACTAGAGTGCCAGAAGATGAACCCAGCGGGTCAGAAGGCACTCAA
>NW_006922100.1:778388-785364 GCF_000298275.1 Orycteropus afer afer | reverse complement strand
AAAAGCTCCTCAACCTTGAGGTCTAGCTCTGCCTCCTGTTCCTGGCCCACTGGAGCTAGAGACATTTCTTCACTCAGACAGCTGCTGGCTACTGAGGCTGAGAAGGCCCAAGATTGACAAGTAAACAGGCACAGTAACGATGTTACCAAACCACATGGTAGGCCATTAACTTAAGTCCATTGTATGTCCCAAGGTTGGCAGAGCATAGCAGGCTGCTGAGCAATGACACAGCTACATGCAGGATCCAAGTGTGCCATAGGCTAGAGACCATTCTCAAAGCTTCTCCTTATATACAGGAAGCAGACCACATCCCAAAGGCAGCTATTCAGGTGCTTGTGGTAGATCCCACCATGGAGTTGATTGCCAGTCTCTCTCATGGGCATTAACTACCACCAGCTACCCAGCCACTCAACCAGGCCCAGCCAAGTTGACATACAAACTGAACTGCTACAATAGAGATCCATATCCTAGGCATTTATGAGTTGAAATGGACTGGTTTTGGCCATTTTGAATCAGACAACCATATGATCTACTATGTCAGGAATGACAAATTGAAGAGGAACAGTGTAGCATTCATTGTCACAAAGAATGTTTCAAGGTCTCTCCTGAAGTACAGCACTGTCAGTGATAGAATAATATCCACACACCTACAAGGAACACCAGTAAATATTACTAGTATTCAAATTTATGCACCAATCACCAAAGCTAAAAGTGAGGAAATTGAAGATTTCTACCAACTTCTGCAGTCTGAAATGGACTGAACATTCAATCAAGATGTGTTGATTATCACTGCAAAAGTTGGAAACAAAGAAGAGTTACCAGTAGTTGGAAAATATTGCCTTGGTGATAGAAATAATGCTGGAGATCACATGATAGAATTTTGCAAGATGAACAACTTATTCATTGCAAATACCTTTTTTGGCAACAACATAAGTGATGACTATACACATGGACTTCACTAGGAGGAATACACAAGAATCAGATTGCTACATCTGTGGCAAGAGGTAATAGAGAAGTTCCACATCTTCAGTCAAAACAAGGCCAGGAGCTGATTGTGGAACAGACCATCAACTGCTTGTATGCGAGTTCAACTTGAGGTTGAGGTTGAAAACAATTAAAACAAGTCCATGAGAGCCAAATATGGCCTTGAAAATATCCCTCCTGAATTTAGAGACCATTTGAAGAATAGATTTGATGCATTGAACACCAATGACCGAAAACCAGAGGAATTGTGGGATGATATCAAGAACATCATCTATAAAGAAAACAAGAGGTCCTTGGAAAGAAAAGAAAAGAAAAAAAGACTAAAATGGATGTCAGAAGACACTCTGAAACTTGCCCTTGAGTAAAGAGTAGCTAAAACAAATGGAAGAAATGACAAGATAAAAGAGCTGGACAGATTTCAAAGAGCAGCTCAAACACACAAAACCAATTACTACAATGAAAAGTCAAAAGACCTGGAGTTAGAAAGCCAAAAAGGAAGAACACACTCAACATTTCTTAAGCTGAAAGAACTGAGAAACAAATTTAAGCCTCAAGTTACAATATTGAAAAATTCTATGGGCAAAATATTGAATGATGCAGGAAACATCAAAAGAAGATGGAAGGAATACAGAGTCACTATACCAAAAAGAGTTGGTAGATGATCATCTATTTCAGGAGGTGGCATATGATCAAGAACCAATGGTATTGAAAGAGGAAGTTGAAGATGCACTGAAGGAATTGGAGAAGAAAAATGCTCCAGGAATTGACGGAATACCCATTGAGATGTTTCAACAAATGGATGCTGTGTTGGAGGCACTCACTCAGTCATGCCAAGAGATTTTGAAGACGGCTACCTGGACAACTGGGAAGAGATCCATATTTGTACCCATTACAGAGAAAGGTGATCCCACAGATTTTTAAAATTAGCACACAATATCTTTAATATCACATGCAAGTGAAATCTTACTGAAGATAATTCAAACATAGTTGTAGCAGTATATGACAGAGAACTTCCAGAAATGCAAGCTAGATTCAGAAGAGGACATGGAATAAAGGATATCACTGCTGATGTCAGATCGATCTTAGCTGAAAGCAAAGAATACCAGAAAGATGTTTACTTATGTTTTATTGACTGTGCAAAAAACATTTGATTGTATGGGTAATAACAAATTGTGGATAACATTGAGAAGAATGGGAATTACAGAACATGATTGTACTCATGAGGAACCTGTACATAGATCAGGAGGCTGTTGTTCAAATAGAACAAAGGGATACTGCATGGTTCAAAATCAAGAAGGGAGTGTGTCAAGGTGGTATACTTTCACCATGTTTATTCAATTTGTATCCTGAGAAAATAATCCAAGAAACTGGATTACATGAAAAATGTGCCACCAGGATTGGAGGAAGATTCATTAACAATCTGCAATACATAGGTCCACAATTTTGCTTGCTGAAAGTGAGAATGACTCAAGACACTTACTGATGAAGATTAAAGACTACAGTCTGCAATATGGATTACACCTCAATATAAAGAAAAAAATCCAAGACAAAAATTATTGGAAAACTGGTCCAATAATCAGCTTCATGGTAGATGGAGAAAAGATTGAAGTTATCAAGGATTTCATATTACTTGCTTCTACAATCAACACCAATGGAAGCAGCAGGTAAGACATTGGATAATGTATTGCATTGGGCAAATCTGCTACAAAAGACCACTTTGAAGTGATGAAGAACGAAGATATCTCCTTGAAGAGTAAGATGTGCCTAACCCAAGTTATGGTATTTTCAATAGCCTGTTATGCATGTAAGAGCTGGACAATGAATAAGGAAGGCTGAAGAGTTGATGCTTTTGAGTTGTGGTGTTGGAGAAGTATGCTAAGAGTACCATGGTCTGCTGAAAGGACTAACAAATCTGTCCTAGAATAAGTGCAGTCGGAATTGCCAGAATGGCCAGACTCTGTCTCACCTACTTTGATCATGTTGTCAGAAGGAACCATTTCCTGGAGAAGCATATCGTGCTTGGTAAATTGGAGGGTCAGTGAAGAAGGGGAAAGTCCTGAATGAGATGGATAGACACAGTGGTTGCAACGACAGGCTCAGGTATAGCAAGGATTGTGAGGCTGGCACAGGACCAGGCAGTGTTTTGTTTCACTATACATATGGTTGCTATGAATTGGAGATGACTTAACGGCACCTAATAACAATAACAACAACAACAAGTATGGCGTATTGATTTCCTTTTGCTTCTGTGGCAAATTACCCCCAAACTTCTTGTTGTTGTTGTTGTTATGTGCCGTCGAGTCGGCCCCGACTCATAGCGACCCCTCCTTGGGTTTCTGAGGCAGTATCACTACGGAAGTAGGATTGCCCAACCTTCATTCCAACCCCCAAACTTAGTGGATTAGAATAACACAAATGTATTATCTTACAGTTCTACTGATCAAGAGTCTAAAATCATTTTCACTGAGCTAAATTCAAGGTGTCAACAGGTCTGGTTACTTCTGGAGCCTCCTAAGAGGATAGATCCCTCTCCTTGACTCTCAGGTTCTAGAAACCACCTGTATTCTTTAGCTTGTGATCCCTTCTGTCTTCAAAGTGCATCCATTCAATCTCTGCTTCTGTTGTCACATGGCCTTCTCTCCAACTGTAACTCTTTTTATGTCTTTTTACAAGGACCCTTATAATTACATACATCCACCATGATAACCAAAGAATAATCTCCCCATGTGAAGGCCATTAACTTAATTACACTTGCAAAATTCATTTTACCATATAAGGTGACATTCATACATTCCAAGGATTAGTACATTGATATCTTTGGGTGGCAGTAATTCTGCATAACACACTTATTCTAAGTGCATAAGAGAGTTAGTCAAAAGTATGCAATATTAGGAATTTGCCTGACATCAAAGAAATGTATTTAGACATGTTTTGAGGGCCTACAACCAACCCTTCCCTTTTCTATAGCATAAAAGGAAGAATATCACCATAACAGTAGATATGCAGCCTTTGCTAGAGCAACAGGATGAGTCAGTTACAGATAAGAGATGTAGGTAGATAAACAAGTTAGGAACGTGTCCCTATACCATAAAACCTTGTGATTTTTGGTTCGAAAGTTGGAAGATACCTGTATCTTATTATGCCATATCAAAAAATTAAATATAATGTGAAACAAGTTAAGGACAATTATATTTTTAATTACCTACTATATACCAGGGCATTCTCAGGGTGGTATAAATTGTTAACACACAACTGCTAACCAAATGGTTGGAGGTTCAAATTCACCCAGAGATGGAACAGAAGAAAAGCCTGATGATCTATTCTAAAACATCAATCATTATAAACTCTGGTGTGCAATTCTACTCTCATGTAGAACATGTACATGGGCTCTTTATGAATAGGAGTCAATTTGATGGCAAGTGGTTGTTACATGTACCAAGCATTATAGGTGCTTTATACTTACTTTATCACTTAATTACTACACTATTTTAGAGTGCTATATGATGTTGTCTAAAATAAACAAAAAAACACAAAATGAGAAAAAAAAAAAAAAAAGAAGAAGAAAAATCCAGATGATAGCATGGAGCCTTGACTGAAATAAGAGAAGCCAGAGCATGAATATAGGCCTATCTGGATCTAATACCCTTCTTCTTTCCCTGAACCATTATACCGCTCAGTAACAAGGGGCATGGATCTTCCCTGGAAATATTCTTGTCACTGGAGATCCCTTTGGTTTTAAGGATTTGGGTTTAGAAAGACTCCAGAAGACAAAAATAGTGTGACAAAGAAATGCCCCTGCAACAGTAGGAGCTATCACAAGCAGAGACTGTTCAGGAAACATTTCAACTATTGTAAAGATTTCTTGCCAAGTGGCATTACATGGATTTACCAAAGAAAGAGAAAAAAATGTGATGACTTGTTTGTTTCCTATACATTTTTGTTATCAAAACTTTTAGACAGCTTTGGACATATATACCAATAGAAAATGGCAGAAAATAACTGAAATATAAAAGTGGAATAGCAGATCAAGAAGGAACTCAGCTGAAAGGAATCTAGTAGTTAGACCCAGTCACTTACTTTGTCTGACTCTCAGTGTTGGTTCTGAGAGGCACATGATTTAATAAATAACTCTCCTTAGCCAAATGAAGAAACACTGAGAATGCTTTCAAACAGTGGTTCAAAATAAAATTTCTTAGAGCTTACACACATGTCAGAAAAGACATATTAGTGAACCATTTTAACTCATATTGGTGAAAGCAGCACATAAATAAATCAACATTAAATGACCCCCTCCCTTCAAATTTTATTTAATTTTAAAGATGTATGGATGACTGAGGGGTGGAAATTAAATAATGGAAAGTAACACGTTTTCTTCATTTATAAGGGCTATCTATATTTTCTCGACTTCTACTGTGTGTGCTTTCTGTGGTTTACCTAAATGCTTTCTCACTCTCCTTTTGCTGTTAAGAGACATTTTTTTTCTTGTGACAGAATCTGTAATTTTTCATTTTCATCTGTTATCATTTTGAGCTCCCATGTGATGGGGACACTCTATGCCATTTCATCAAGACAGGTGAAACTGAGGCCAAGCCTCCCAGGCCAGGGACATTTCTCTTGATCACTAGCAGATTGAATTAAATCAAAAGCAAGAGGTACTTTAGTTAGCCTAATTAGGGTCTGCGGTACATATGTTGTGTTCCAGATGAGACAACTTGATGAAAAAAGCAGCAGGAAGTCATTAGAAAACAAGTAAATAAGGCACTGTTAAAGATGTGGGGGGTGGAGGTGAGCAATAAGTGGCAGAACACTGGGAAAACATTACTTCTGCCTTTGAGCTGCAAAAGAAGAGGCAAGTGATCATTTTGATGAATATGTGTATTTTTCTGCACGGTTTCTAACAGTTGCTTGTCAGTTATCTAATTCTGTCTACAGGTAAAAATTCTTGATATATAATCAGTGTTTTCACCCTCAGAAAATTACAAATGATGGCGTTGTTTGATTTGTAAATATGGGTGCCTTATAAAACAATTATAGCTAACGTTTATTGAATATTTACTATGTGCCAAGCTTTTTTAGTTAGGATTTTAATGAGCCCTAGTGGTGCAGTGTTTAAGTATTCAGTTACTTAAAAAAATATCATCAATTCAAACCCACAAGCCATTCTGTGAGAGAAAGATGTGACTTCCTGCTTCTGTAAAGATTGACAGCCTTGGAAACCCTATGAAACAGTTCTGCACTTTCCTATAATGTTGCTATAAGTCAGAATCAACTCATTGGCAATGGGTTTAGTTTTATCTCAGCAGTTGTCATGGATATATAACAAGTGTTCATTTATGCCATTATATAGATCAGAAAACTGAATTTTACAGAAGCCCAAAGTCACTCCAAGGAGATCTTGTGACGTAGTACCTAAGGCTAGGTAACTGCTAGTTAACTGCTAATTAGAAGATTGATGGTTCAAACCCACCAGCCACTCTGCTGTGGAAGGAAGGCTGGGTGATCTATTTTTGTAAAGATTGAAGGCCTCAGAAACTCAAAGAGAGTCCCTATGAATTGGATTTGACTTGATGTCAGTGAGTTTGGTTTGGTAAAGTCACCCAGCTAGCAGGTGTAGAACCTGATTTCAACCTAGGTTGTGTGTGCATTTTGCTTAAGCAAGACAGCCGAGATGCAGACAGAGGAAGATAGTCAGTGAAAAAGGAAAAGACCCTGAATGAGATGGATTAACACAATGGCTATGACAATGAGCTCAAGCATAGAAATGGTTGTGAGGATGGCACAGGACTCAGCACTGTTTCATTCTATTGTACATGGGGTTGCTATGAGTTGGAGCTGACTGAATAACACCAAACAACAACAACAATGATGTTGTTGTTAAGTGCTGTTGAGTCATTTCCAACTCATAGCGACACCATGCACAGCAGAACGAAACACTGCCCGATCCCACACCAGCCCCATAATCCCTGCTATACTTGAGCCCATCATCGCAGCC
>NW_006922100.1:739057-777443 GCF_000298275.1 Orycteropus afer afer | reverse complement strand
TTCAGTAAGATCTTACTTGCGTGTGATATTAATGATATTGTTCTATAATTTCCACATTCTGTGGATCACCTTTCTTTGGAATGGGCACAAATATGTATCTCTTCCAGTCAGCTGGCCAGGTAGCTATCTTCCAAATCTCTTGGCATAACTGAGTGAGTGCCTCCAATGGGGCATCTGTTTGTTGAAATATTACAACAACAATAATGTGTTGTAATTCACCTTTCGCCCTGTCAAAAGTTCCATATAGATTCCTATGTGCCGTGGACACCACAAGCACTTTGGATCTGCTGTACTGTGTAGCCCAAGGCTGAGAAGCTTGAACAACAGTTGGGACTTGCTGCAAAATCTTGTCTTGTTCATTCCTCAAAACTGACAGTATTTCACCTTCCTTGCTAAGTGAATCAGCAGCATGCACAAATGAGATATGTGTTGCCTCCAAATCCAAAAAGACTCGGTACACATCGCATCCCTTTTCTAATGGAGGAGGATTAACATGCAATAATTTGTCTTTTACCTCAGAAGGTGTATCTCAATGTGCTAAAGTCCACCTGGAGCCTATGGACCTGGTTGGGAGGTTTCTGAATTTCTGTGGGATTTGGTTCCTTTTCTCTAGCACATATGTCTTAAGTATGTGTCTACAGTAGTTACTATGTCCTGCTTACTAGGTCCAATTATCATGATATAATCAATGTAATAGGTCAGTATGATGTTCTAAGGAATGGAGATATGTTCAAAGTTTCTTAATGTTAGGTTATGAAATAGGGCTTGAATTGATATACCTAAGATTAGTATGTGAAGGTGTATTGCTTAAAGTAAACTACTTCTGATGATCTTTACTAACAGCTATAGAGGAGGAGGAAAAGCATTCAGCAGATCAATAGGTGTATATCAGGTGCCTGGAGATGCATTTATTTAATACAGCAAAGAAATCACATTTATAACAGCGGCTGAAATTGGAGTCACCACAAGATTAAATTTATGAAAAGATACTATCATTCTCTAAGATCCTTCTGTCATTTACACAGGCCAGATAGGCAAGCTGTATGGGGATAAGGTAGGAGTCAACATTGCTGCATGTTTCAAGGATTCATGACTGCTATCTAATATCTATAGTCCAGTCAGAATGTGATACTACTTTGTGTTTACTCTTTTGGTACATATAGACAACTCTATGGACTTTGTCTTGGCTCTGCTACCATCAGAGGGTTCATACTATAGGTTAGAAAACAATGTGGAAATATCCATTTGCTAAATACATCTATTACAATTTAACATTCTGGATCTGAGAGAAAACCTCAATATGGATTAGAGGACTCTGGTCACTGAGAGACAGACTTGGGTAAAAATTCCACTGACCTCCATAAGTTCCTATCTGACCAAGTAACCACAATTGAGATTTGAGTCTATAGGGATTCCTAAAATGCCTAATGAGTTCCCCTCTACACTGTCTTACTACTGATAAGTTACAGCACCTTCCTTTATGGAAAGCTGGAAAGATTTTTAGTATCCATTTTTTGGCTGCATATCAGAGTCCTTCTTCATGACTATATAGTTTGCCCTTCATTTACAGGAACCTCGATTGGGTATCTGATTCCCATCTGGAATTTGATTGGTAGGCCTTATCTCTCTATTTTGAAGTCATACCTCAAGTTTTTCTGCTTATACAAATCAAAAATTGCTTTAGAAAACTACCTGTGTATCTCTGTTCTAGGGACAGCATGATTAGTCAATGCCAAAGATACTTAAAGCTCAGTTTACTACAGCTTAGGCTATGCTACCAATTTTGGCAACCACATTAATCTTATCTTTGGTTCTGGCATGCTGAAACTTGGCCTCTGCCATCCCATGATCCTACCCTTTGAATTTAGAGAGCTCGATTCAGTGGCAGCAGCTTCCTCTGTCATTTCAGGCTTACTAGGAACACCATCTCAACATAAAGAAAACAAAAATCCTCACAACTGGACCAACGAGCAGCATCACAATAAATGGAGAGAAGATTGAGGTTGTCAAGGAATTCACATTGCTTGTTTCTACAATTGATGCCAATGGAAGCAGCAGTCAGGACATTAGACGTTGTGTAGCATTGGGAAAGTCAACTGCGAAGGAACTGTTTCAAGTGCTGAGGAGCAAGGATATCTCATTGAGGACTAAGGTGTGCCTGACACAAGCCATGATATTTCCAATTGCCTGGTATGCATGTGAGAGCTGGGCAATGAATAAGGAAGACCGAAGAAGAGTTGATGCTTTTGAGTTGTGGTGCTGGCGAAGAATGTTGAAAGTACCGTGGACTGCTAAAAGAACTAACAGATCTGTCCTGGAGGAAGTGCAGCCAGAATGCTCCTTGGAAGCAAGAATGGTGAGACGAAGTAGATGTACCTTTCTCTATTTTGGTCATGTTGTCAGAAGGGACCATTCCCTAGAGAAGGATGTCATGCTTGGTAGGGTGGAGGGTCGACGAAAGAGGGGGAGGCCTTCAAGGAGATGGATTGATATGGTGGCTGCGATGATGGGCTCAAGTATAGCAGGGATTGTGGGGCTGGCGCGGGATCGGGCAGTGTTTCGTTCTGCTGTGCATGGGGTCGCTATGGGTCAGAAATGACTCGAAGGCACTTAACAACAACAGGAACACCACACAGAGCTTTTAAGTATAATGAAATTTGCAAATGCATCACTCACAGTCATGGTAACATGATTTTCCATGGCACTCTCTCCGGGAATATATTTAGGGATGGAATGAGTAGATATTATATGATAAATTCATACTATCATTCCAATATCCCTATGTATCTTTCTCTACATACCAAAGGAGTTTCTACATTTTAACTTTTAGCGTAGGTCATGTTTTGGTCCAGGTTTTAGTCAACAAACCAAACAAACTAGAGCAAATATCATCCCCTTGAACTAACTTGAATATAAAACCTCTGCTTGGTGATCCATAACATATTTGGGTTCAATTTAAATAACTTTGAACTAATCCAATTTTTTATTCCTCCTGCACTGACCTCGTATCCATAAGATCTATCCCCATATTAAAACCCCAGATTTCTGTCAGTATATATTGTCAAAATCATAAATTTTTATGTGTGTATATCAATCCTTTTCATTGGTCGCACTTCATACATTGTCCTCTGGAGTACTGATTTTGAATCTGGTCTGAGAGCAATAAGTGGTGGTATGGACAGGTCCAGAAAATATCAGCGGTACCTTAGTATCAACTACCTCAAGGGAACCCATTACGGGTCATAAGGGAAGGAGATGCTGGCCTTGTCAAACAGCAGTAGAAGAGCTGCTTCTACTGGTATACGAACCTCAACAGGGTTAGAGTTCAAAGTTCTCAGCTTCTTCGGAATATGTCTGTATGTCTCCATCTCAATATTGAAGGCCCTAATGCTTCCTTAATTGATAGCCTAACTTTAACATAATACATGCTGAGAGTGAGAAAATCAATTTGAATTGTAATTTGGCTACCTAGAGCATTAAACTTTAATTTTCAAAAATCTCGATCCTATGGCTGCTAGATATGAGTTTATTTTAGGACTATCATAGAAATTTTTATTTCTTACATGAACTTTGAGCTGGGAATTTAAAGTTCTGAGCTCATTGTTTTTCCCCAACTTTGCCAATGCACTTAGAAGCAATCAACGGAATTTTAAACTATTTCTATAAGGATGTTCTATTGTGGCAAATGGTCACACAAAACCTTATTTATGCAATCATTACAGGGATCTATATATGATATTTTAAATGGCTATCTTTCACAGCATGTTTTGTTATGTACTACTAATGTCCAGCTTTCCACTGGAAAGGGTATTAATGTCTTTAAATCTAATGTTAGAGAACCAATGCCAGGTCACCCAGAACCAATTCAGAGAACACACCATTAAAATCCTACTCTTCTGGGACCACTTCCAGTATGATATACTGTATAATTCAAGGTTAAAGCAGATAAGAAGAACCATTAGAATGGATGGATGGATGGGTATGTGTGTTTCTATGTGTGTATTATATGCATATACAGACACATATCTAACTCACAAATCTTACCCACATCTAAATCTATGTATGTATCTATCTATTCTATTAATTTATCTATCTCTATAAACATCTATTAAAGGAATATAACATTATGTAGCTGTGAGAGCTGGATAAATTGTTTTATATGTAGGACTGCCATTGGTTTTGAGATCTGAAGTCAATAAAAGAGGCATTCAAGAACAGAATATGCACATGGAGTGGTAGAAGCCAGACAGGTGGAAACTTCAAGGTTGATCTGGAACCCACAAGAATGAACTGGAATCTCTGGTCTCTCACTACCTCCAAGACTCCATTTTAAATGCTGAATTTATCCTTCAAAAGAAGTTGGTACCCTTTATCACAGAAGAAAATATACCCCTTGCTCAGGAGTCAGAGAAACTGCAGGAGAATATTCACCAGGGATTTGAGATGCTGTGGGCCTGCACTTTGCCCAACAACAAGGTGAATTTGCTATCATATAAATCATGGGTGCGTGAGCTGCACCAGTAACTTTTGCCTTTCACTAATTTTCCCTGTGTGAAGATAAGATTCTTGGTGCTTCACTTCTGTGTTCCATTTCTCATGCAAAATGCCCCATGGAGCCAAGGTGAGCAAAAAACATGCATAGAAGGGAATTCTAGGAAATATAGTTTCAGTTTAGCAGACATGACACAAAGGAATTCTTCTACATATCATTGTTTAATGGCAGCATCATTGTATACACATTATTAAATAAAATTACATTGATATTGGAAAGATTCCAAATAAATGATAAAACAACAAAACTATATTTTTACAAACATCTTAGATTATTCTAATTATTATGTTCTCTGTATTTAGCATTCTACCTCAATTTGTAGAAAAGCTAAGAAATACATATATCATGAACATTAACCATTTCTGATGTTCAGGATTTTTATTTGTTAGATCACTAGCTGTTCTAACAAACTTCGCCACACAAAGCATTTGGTTAGGTTAGGTTGTCAGTGCCCGTCAATTTTTAAAAACAAAATCAAGCTAAATCAAACCAAGTAAACATATAAAAAAACCTTCCCCATGAGCAAGCCCCAGAACTGGCAAAAGAGTGTTGAATAGTTTATTGTACAGCACTACAATTCCTCCTGTATATTTGTCCTCAATGAAGAATTTTCATTGTTCTTAGAGAAAGCGTGGCCTTGTTGGAATAGAGCATAAGTTTGAATTCACTTAGACCTGGATCTATTTGCAAACTGTCTCACTTATTTTCTGTTGATATTAGGGACTTCTTAAATTCTGTTTTCTTCTTTGCTTATTTGAGAGTCAGATGGAAACTAGTATATTTATTACCTCTGAGAGTTTCTAAAACAACTATAGAAAACAGTGTATAAGGAAACTATTGCAACGATTATGACATTTTGTGGAAACTGAGAAAATGTTGGCTACCTTTCTGCTATCACACTGATTGGATTCTTAATAATTCTTGATAATTGAATGTTTCAAATGATAACTAATAGTATTTATTTGTAGTTAGCTTTGTTCTAGAGATTGGTTTTATATATAAGAATATATTATGAAGTGAATAGGGCATAGGCTGTGGAGTCAGAGAAAACGGGTATAAATCTTAAATCTGCCAAGTGTTTACTCTGTAACCTTAACTATGTTACTTAGGTTATCATAGCCTCATCCTCTCAGATATTAACTTGGTTTAATAATGTTGCAAACAGAGGAGTATTTTAAAGATTAAGTGAATTAGAGTGCAAAGCATCTATTAAGTACATTGTACATAGTTGGCACTTTTGTCTTTTCCTCTTTTTGAAATTTTATGCCTCTACTACTTGCATTTTTGCTTATGGTATAGCAAGGAGCTCTGGTGGCACAGTACCTAAGGCATATGACTGCTAACCAGAAGGCTAGAGGTTTAAACCCACCAGCCATTCCTCAGAAGGAAGTTTCCACCTGTCTGGCTTCTACAACTCCATGTGCATATTCCTCAGAAGGAAGGTTGGGCAATCTACATCTGTAGTGATACGGCCTTGGAAACCCAAGGAGGGGTCATAACGAGTCAGCATTTGGTTATGTTAGGTGGTCAATGCCCTTCAACTTTTAAAAACAAAATTGACTGACTCGGCGGCAGTGAGTTTGGTTTTTGGATGGTATAGTAAGGATTGTAAGGCTGGTGCAGGACCAGGCAGTGTTTCATTCTGTTTTATGTGGGGTCGCTGAGTCAGAGCCAACTTGATGGCACCTAACAATAATAAGAACAACGTAGTATTAAAGTGATGGTGATTTAATTATAACTCTTAAAATTGACAAGTTTAAGGTACTGAGTTTTCTATCACAAAGAAATTTGTGGAAAATCAATAATGATGGAGAGGTTCAAGTGTATGATCTGATGACTAATGTCTCCAAAGTGTTAGCACTGAGAAAATAAAGACTATATCCATCTGTGCATAACATTCTTTATTGGAGAATGAATTGTTAAAGCAGCTGGTACTGTAAGAGACATGAAGGCTGAGTATGGCAGCAAAGTGTATGAAAAATAAGTAAAGATAAGCAAAAGCTACATTTATCTTGTGAATGTCTGTATCTATGGCAGGGACAGGGAGATACATTATATATGGAATGTGCATCATCTAGTAAGCATCAACTATATGCTCAGTTCTGGCATAAGGTTTGGTGCTTCAAAGATAAACAAAACAAGGTCTCTGCATTTAGAATGATAGAGTCCCAAGAAATGTATAAATAGACAATTTCCATATGAAAAGTTGTAACATCCAGGTATGCACAACATAAACTCAATGTCATTCATTGTATATGAATTTAAATATGATGAACACCTGACCTTTCTGCTTAAGAAGACTACAAATTTGTTGGAATAATAAAATATGAACACCAAAATATTTATCATTTAAAGACAAAAGAGATAAATGCTTGAACAAGAGTTTAGATGAAGAAGCTTAGATATTGTCGTTAGGTGCTGTTGAGTCAACTCCAACTCATAGTGACCTATGTACAGCATAAGGAAACACTACCTGGTCTGGTGCTAGCCCCACATCCTTGCTATACTTGAGACCATCATTGCAGCCACTGTGTCAATCCATCTCATTGAGAGCTTCCCCTGTTTGTTGACCCTACACTTTACCAAGCATGATATCTTTCTATAGGGAATGGTCCCTTCTGACCACTTGACCAAACTATGTGAGATGAAGTCTGGCCATTCTTGCTTCCAAGGAGCATTCTAGCTGCATTTCTCCTGGGACAGATTTTTTAGTACTTCTGGCAATCCATGGTACTTTCAGTATTCTTCATCAACATCACAACTCAAAAACATCAACTCTTCTTCGATCGTCCTCATTCATTGTCCAGCTCTTACATGCATATGAGACAATTGAAAATACTATGGCTTAGGTTAGGTACACCTTAGTGTTCAAAGAGACATCTTTGCTCTTCAGTACTTTAAAGGGAATTTTGCAGCAGATTTTCCCAGGGCAAAACTTTGTCTGATTTCTTGACTGCTGCTTCCACTGGTGTTGATGGTGGCACCAAGTAATATAAAATCTTTGACAACTACAATCTTTTCTCCATTTATCATGACACTGCTTATTGGTCCATTTGTGAGGATTTTTGTTTTCTTTATGTTGAGGTGTAATCCATACTGGAGACTATAGTTTTTAACCTTCATCACTGAGTGCTTCAAGTCATCTTCACTTTCAGCAAGCAAAGTTGTATCATCTGCATATCACAGGTTGTTAATGAGTCTTCCTCCAACAGTGATGCCACACTCTTTGTCATATAGTTCAGCTTCTTTGATTATTTGTGCAGCATACAGATTGAATAAGTATGGTGAAAGGATATAACACTGATGCACTTGCTTCTTGATTTTAAACCATGCAGTATCCCATTGTTCTGTTTGAACAACAGCCTCTTGATCTACATACATGTTCTTCATGAGTACAATTAAGTGTTCTGGAAATATCATTCTTCTCAATGTTATCCACAATTTTTTATGATCCACACAATTGAATGCCTTTGCGTACTCAAGAAAACATCTTTCTGGTATTCTTTGCTTTCAGCCAAGATCCATGTGACATCAGCAGTGATATCCCTTGTTCTATATCCTCTTCTGAATGCAGCTTGTATTTCTGGCAGTTCCCTGTCAATATACTGCTACAATAGTTTTTGAATTAACTTCATCAAGATTTAATTTGCATGTGATATTAATGATATTGTTTAACAATTTCCACATTCTGTGGGATCACCTTTCTTTGGAATGGGTACAAATATGGATGTCTTTCAGTCATTTGGCCAGGTGGCTATCTTCCAAATTTCTTGGCATAGATGAGTAAGTGCTTCCAATGCAGCAGCATCCGTTTGTTGAAATAGCTCAATAGCTATTCCATCAATTTCTAGATCCTTGTTTTTCACCAATTCCTTCACTGGAGCTTTGACTTCTTCCTTCAATACCATTGGTTCTTGATCATATGCCACTTTCTGAAATGGATGAAGATCGACCAATTCTTTTTGGTACAGTGACTGTGTATTCCTTTCATCTTCTTTTAATGTTTCCTGCATTACTCAATGTATTACCCATAGAATCTTTCAATATTGCAACTCAAGGCTTAAATTTTTCTCTTCAATTCTTTAAGCTTGAGAAATGGCAGCATGTTCTTTCCTTTTGGTTCTCTAACTACAGGTCTTTGTACATTTCATTATTCTCATTGACTTTGTCTTCTCAAGCTGCTCTTTGAAAACTTTTGTTCAGTTCTTTTATCTTGTTATTTCTTCCACTTGCTTTAGCTATTCTCCATTCAAGAGCAAGTTTCAGAGTCTCTTCTGGCATCCATTTCAGTCTTTTTTTCCTTTCTTCTCCATTTAATGGCCTTTGGCTTCCTTCATGGAGGATGTTCTTCATACCACCCCACAATTCCCCTGGTTTTTGGTCACTGGTGTTTAATGCATCAAATCTATGCTTTAGGTAGTGTCTAAATTCAGGAGGGATATATTCAAAGTCATATTTTGACCCTCATGGACTTGTTTTAATTGTATTTAACTTCAACTTCATCTTGCATATGGGCAGTCGATGCTCTGCTGGTCTGTTCCACAGTCAATTTCTGGACTTGTTTTTGTGGAAGGTATTGAGCTTCTCCATTGTTGCTTTCCACAGATGTAATTGATCTAATTCCTATGTGCTCCATAAGGTAAAATCTACATGTATAGTCACTTTCTATGTTGTTGAAGAAAGATATTTGCAATGAATAAGTCATTGGTCTTCCAAAATTGTATCATGCCGTTTCCAGTGTCATTTCTATCATCAAGGACATATTTTCCAACTACCAGGGATTATTCCTTGTTTTCAACTTTCTCATTCCAATTATCAGTAGTAATCAACACTTGATTGCATGTTTGGTCAATTTCACACTGCTGAAGTTGGTAAAAATCTTCAATATCCTCATCTTTGGCTTTGGTAGTTGGTGTGTAAATTTGAGTAATAGTAGTATTAACTGGTCTTCCTTATAGGCATATGGATATTATCCTATAACTGACAGCATGGTACTTCAGGATAAATTTTGAAACAATTTTTTGCGATGGTGAATCCACATCATTCCTCTTCAATTTGTCATTTCCGGCATAGTAGATCATATGCTTTTCTGATTCAACATGGCCAAAAAAACAGTCCATTTTAGCTCATTAATGCCTAGGATATTAATCTTTGTGTGTTCTACTTGATGGAAGTGAGTTTGGTTAGTTTTTTGGTTCCAATTTTCCTAGAGTCAGACTTCATACATTCCATGTTCCAATTATTAATGGATATTTACAGCTGTTTCTTCCCATTTTGAGTCATGTCACATCAGCAAATAGAGGTCCTAAAAGTTTTACTCCATCCATGCTATTAAGGTTGACTCTACTCTGAGGAGGCCTCTCTTCCCCAGTCATATTTGAGTGCCTTTTGACCTGAGGTTCTCATCTTCTGGCACTATATCAAACAATGTTTCAGTACTATTAATAATATTATCCAGTAATATATCAGACAGTGTTTTACTGCTATTCATTATGTTTTCACTGGCCAGTTCTTTAAGAAGTGGATGGCCCCTTGCTTCTTCTGAGTCTGTCTTAGTCTGTAAGCTCCACTGAAACCTGTCCATCATGGGTGATTCTGCTGGTATTTGAAATACCAGTGGCGTAGCTTCAAGCCTCACAACAATATGTGAGCCACCACAGTATGACAAACTGACATATGAGTGGTGAAATCTTAGATAAGCAGAAAGCTTTTCCTTTTTAGAGTCATTTGCAGTTTTTCCTATGGAGGAGTTAGAGGAATGGATTAATAGAGTGGTGACGTTTGAGCTAACTCTGAAAAGATTGAGATAGTATTTGATAGGTGAAGGGTAGAGTAAGGGAGTGGAGTGAGGGAGTAAGTAGATGGCTAAAGTAGGGAGGAAACATTTTAGGTTGGGGCATAGATGGTGTTCAGAGATATACTTGTGCAGAAAATGTATTAAATTAACTATATGAGATTGTCATTTTTGATGGTCAAAAAATGTTCTGTTGTTGTTGTTGTTGTTGTTATGTGCCGTCGAGTCAGACCCGACTCATAGCGACCCCTCCTTGGGTTTCCAAGGCAGTATCACTACGGAAGTAGATTGCCCCATCTTCCTTCCAAGGAGTGTCTGGTGGGTTTGAACCTCCAGCCTTCTGGTTAGCAGTCAAGTGTCTTAGCCACTATGCTACCAGAGCTCCTAAAAAATGTTCTAATATTGGTAATTTTGAATGGTTGATCCTAATATAATAAATAATAAATGAAGGTGTGTGGCAAGAATCATTGGACATGGATCCACTTAAAGATGTCTTTCCACTCTTTTATGTCCATACTTTGAAAAAATAGTGGATTGATAAAAGGATGTGTGTTATGAAAATCAGAGAGACATAGATTTGAATCCTGATCCTGTCATTTACTTTGGTAAAATCATTTAACATCCTGAACCTCAGTTTATTTAGTTATAGAATGAAAAGCATAGTATTAACTTCACAGTGTATGAAGATTAAATAAGATAATCACATGTAAAAATTTTAACAGTGCCTTATATAGAGTAGGACTTTGGAAAATATTAGTAATAACATTGCAGCAGAACTTCCAATTTTAATTAAAAAGTTTTTGGACAAGTCTCCAAGAAAACATCTGTAGTGCTTGTTCTTACCGATTTTCTTTTCTTCTTATCCTCCCCAGCCCTGATACATTCCCAATAGTAGGCTCTCTCTACCAGCTGTTTGGAGATTTCAAGTGCCAAAGAGCCCAACTGCTCACATATGTTTGAATTGCTTCTTTTCTGTTTAACCTTCTTGCTAGAAAATTAACAAGTTCAACTTCTTCTTTTAAGTTGCCAAGCATTTTGCACTTGGAATTGACTGTTATAAAATGTGCATGGATAATTGTTGATTGTTTCTTTGGCACAGTCATTATTTATGCAATTATTTGCAGTACACACATTAATGATTCATTTTCTGTAGCAAGTGTAGAAATAACTCATGAAGGTGAATAAGAATCGCCTGGGATTTTCATAACATTTCTCTTTCCAAGTTGTGCAATTATGTACTACAAATGGGATTTGTGTTTGGGGAAGAAACAGATGCCTACACACTCAGTGCAACAAAATCTAGAAAGTTTAACTTCAGTGTTTATTGTGTTACTTTACAGTTAATAAGCTCTTATACATGCATAATATTTTTCAATATAAGGGCCATTAAATATGCCAAATTACCTTATTTGTTAGTTGAAAGAACAATTTAAAGACAAGGAGAGTAACTGGTACTAATTCCATTTTGCAGATAAGTAACCTGGTTCTCTGCAACACTAAGTGGTCTGATTAAGGCAACATAGTTAATAAATAGTTGAACTTTTATTCCAGAATATCCTTCCACATGAAATACTCTTTCTTCATGTCTCCCATCTTGGATGTACATAAATGTGTAAATATCTATCTAAACTCTACACTCACTGCTGTCAAGTCAATCCCGACTCATAGGGACCTGTCTTTGGGTTTCTGAGGTGGTGTCTCTATGGAAGTAGATTGCCCAGTCTTCCATACAGGGAGTGGCAGGTAGCTTTGAACCACCAGCCTTCTGATTAGCAGTCAAATGCCTTAGGCATTATACCACCAGAGCTCCTCTATCTACATACACATAAATATGTAATATATAGAACACAAGAATAGTATATAACATTAAATCTCAGAATGTTTTATTTTATTGTTTTCTAATGCTTCATTTTAGGCTAGGGTATTTCCAGACAAGGAATAGGTAATTGTCATGTCAATGTGTTCATTATTCATGTTTATAAGCTTCATTGAATGTTTTTCAGGAAACCAGAGGATATAGTTATATAATGACTGTATGAAAGTTTCTGTGAGGTGGTACAAGTATTATTCATAGGAGAAAGTGTGAAGTCAGCTCTTTTTTTCAAGTACCTTTTCTATGTTTCTTGTAAGGGCTTCATTCTTAAGACAATCCTCCCACCACCAGAGACACATAGACTAAGGTTGGCCAAAATCTTTACTCTTTGTTTCAGTGGGCCATAGTTTCACTTTGAACCTTACATGATTCTATCTCTTCAAACCTTCCCTATTTCTCTCATCAAAATTGACCATGAAACATGAGACAGACTCTGACAACCTTTGAAATGTTATTACTGACAGTAGTAATCCCTAATTGCTCATAAAACCCATGAATATTGTTTTGTCAAATATTTATTGGTAATTCTATAATAATTACCCTGCTCATGACTTGTTTGCATTTTGGAATCTGCATATCCTACCATCCATGGAAACTCAGGTTTCAGACTAAAGAAACTATCTTCAGAAGAACAAAAATAAGGGGAAATGAATTGCCAATGATATTAATAAAGTTTGCTAGTATGTAAGTTTTGTGTTTCAAAGGCTTATGGGGTGTTTTCTACTTGCTCCCTTGCATCAAAAGGTCTGAGATGTAGCATAGACTTAGCATCCACTTACCAATGATGATGATACAAAACAGTTACTGAGAGGGCTCTATATGCCAGACATTTTTCAAATCACTTTGTGTATTAACTCACTTAAGACTCATGACACTATGAGGAGCTCTTGATCAGCTGCAAGATAATGACTGAAAGTTAACTGAGGTAACTGAGCTCATCTATTTGCAAGTGAAGGAAAGTTGTGGTCATACAAGAATGCATGTCATACTGGGGTGTGTTTACCACACAGGAACAGCAAATATAAGAAAGCCCACAGCCACTGAATGCAAGAGTAAAGGAAAAAGAGCACAGCCAAGGCAGCATAACAAGTTCCATTAATAAAATGTGACCAACGAATAGTTCTGTCTCTGATGAACAAAAATAGAAACACTTTGCCCCATGGCTGCTGGATGGATATAAACTATTGTGGAAAGAGGTAGAAGAGCTCCATTTTAAGGGACTGTGAAGAGTGCAAAGATGAAAAATATGTATAAATATTCCTCCAGTAAAAGCTCATAATTTTTACTCTTAAGCAATTTAATAGATACCTGCAGGAGAAACCATATCAGAATCTAAAGTGTTTAGTATTCAGTTGAAAGAATGCTAGCCATTGTGATCAGCTAATTGGGAAGATACACACAGGCAAGGGCACATTCCTGGTGGCCCTCACATCTTTGTTTCATTCTCAGCACATCACTTTGAGGTGAGCAGGTAGTTCTTTCCTTTTGTTACAGATGAGGAACGTGAAGACTAGAGATGGTCACACAGCTATTAACTCAACCCTTGCCTGTCTCATGCTCATTTTGAAAGAGCATGGGGATTAAATAATATAACTCCCCTCTTTGAGAAGGATATATGTGAAATCAGAAAAGTCTTCCTTTAAGAAGAGGCTTCACTTATGTAAAAGAAAATGAGACACAATGGCTTAGATGTTTATTCATCTCAGTGTAATGAACTAAATTACCTCCTAACTTAGTTTCTTAGTGGTGCCATAAAATAAATTCCACAACTGGATGGCTTTAAAGAACATAATTTTCATTCTTTATAGTTCTGGAAACTGGAAGTCTGAATGTAGGGTGTTGTTTTTAGGGAAAGGTCCTTCTGTGTCACTTTGTGCATCTAGTAGCTACTGGCAAACTTTAGCATTCCTGATAATGAATCTGCCTGCATTGTCACGTGGCATCTATCTTCCCCCTGTGTGTATATGATGCTCTGTGTCTATTCTGCCTTTTTAAAAAACACCACTCAGAAGTGATTATATTTAGGTTTAGACCTTACCCTACATGTTATAGTGGCTAAATAACATAACAAAAGGAAACCCAATTTATTTCCAGCCAGGGTTATATTCACAGATACAAGGATTTGAATTTCAACATATATTTTTTTGGAATAATTCAATCATAACACCGCCAAAATATTTAAAATAGTTGAAGGGATATAATGTTATCTGATTTTCTTAAGCTAAGGTCTAAAAGCAGTTCAAAGCCACCAGCCACTCCTCGGAAGGAAGGCTGGGCAATCTACTTCTGTAGTAATATCATCTCTGAAACCCAAGGAAGGGTCGCTATGAGCCAAGTCTGACTCAACAGCCCATAACAACAACAACAACAAGGTCTCAAGTCACATACACACACACACACACACACACACACAACTCACTGCCATCGAATCGTTTCCGACTCATAGCAACCCCCATTGGATTTCTGAGGATGTAAATCTTTTAATGTGTAAAACATAAATTGTCTTTATGAGTTTATAAAATTTATATTGTCATAAAAAACAGTAAAGTATGGCCAACTTAGGAAATAGTGTTAATTCACAAGCTGTAGTTATTATTAGTTACATCATATATAACTGAAGTTAAAGTAAATTCACAAAAAGTTGTGTTTTCTTTCTAAAGCTAAATACTTTCTATCACACATCAGATACAACATCTGAGATTTATAATAGCTATTGCAACTGCCATTTCCATGCTTTATCTCTTTATAAAAACCTTAGAAAACATGACAGTTCTTCTACTGGTCTTTACATCTAACACAATAGGAAGTTTAGTTTCTTCTACAAAAGTTTCTACATGTTTCTAGCTTGGCAGAACTAGCAAAAGAAAGAGTAGAGATGTATGTATAATATCCTAAATGTTCTCTTTCTAAGTCATTTCTTCAAGTGATGTTAAATAAGTCTTCTTTTATTCCATTCTTTCCAATTTTTCTTTCAGCAATTGTTTGAAGCTTATTCACATAAAAGTATATTTAAAAAGTACTGATGAAATTTAAAATGTGCTTTTAATAATTTTGTATCACTGATGCTGGGATGTGTTTTAGAAACGAAGGTATATTGCAGTAAACTTGGCATTGCTTTCTTTTTTCTTTTTTAATGATATATAAAATAATGGTCCTTCTTATGACTGAGTGCATCTTCGATTTGTGGAAATATTATATATTAAGTAGATATAACCTAGAAAATTAGAGAGCATTAATGGTAAATCATTTTAGCCCAAATTGAGAACTTCTCTTTGTTATTTATCACTTGCTCATTGATCTATTCATTTCTCCAGCAAACATTTATTAAGTATATCCTAAATTAGGCATTTGTTAGATATTTTTTTTAATGAGAAATTCCCATTCTTAGGGAGCTAACAATCTATTAAGAGACTTAGATAGGCTCAATTACATAAACTTTTATAAACTATTTTCAAAGGCTATCAGAATTCAACAGTAGTCAAATGCCTTAGGCACTATGCCACTAGAGCTCCTTAAGTTAGGCATTTGTTAGCTATCAGGAAAAATATGCACATCTATGAGAAATTTCTCATCTTAGGGAGCTTACTCTTAACAGACTTAGATAGGTTCAATTACAATAAACTGTTATAAACTATTGGACAATCTACTTCTGTAGTGATACCACCTTGGAAAACCAAGAAGGGGTCCCAATGAGTTGGATCCAACTTGATAGCAGTGAATTTGGGTTTTTTTAATCAGAATACAACAGATGGAATTATGCCTTTAAATGAGCTATTGGTCTTATTCCACTGAAATCTTTCAGTGTTACTATACACTTAATTTAAGCCACTGGTTTAGTAATATCTCTTTGATAGTATTCATCTGGTAGGGAGATGTTTCAGAAAAACACCTAGGTCAACATATAATCAAATATTAGCAAAACTTATTAATATTTTCAGGAAAAGAAGAGTATGCCTTAGAAGCTTCAAAACTTGTTCATTATGCTATCTCTTTTTAAGTTGTTCCATTCATCTCTATTATTTTCATAACCAAGGTCATTTAAGATTCACTTTGTATTATTCAACAAATCAAGGGTTTATGATAAAAATGGAAAATAAGTGAAACTATAATTAAGTGTAGCACTTAGGGAATATTCTCGGCTTTCTTAATTCATTAATTAAGGAAAGCTCACCATTGAATTATAGTACTAGTCAGTTTGCCAAGATGGTTCATTAAAGTCCAAATTTCATTATATATTACATGCTTTATGCTTTTCACACAAACTTATCACACTGCTCAGAGAAGGTGATCTCCAGAAGCACATTAGACTAATGTTCCTGAAACCCTGGCTAATGTAAGTTTTATTGGATTGCTGCAGCCAAAAAAGGTCACCTGATGATTTGTTCCAATAATGATTTACTAAAAGGAAAATGTAATTAATGTATTGTTATTAAATGTTTGACCTTGAAATACATTGGTAGTTGTTGAGATTTATGAATATTATATTATGACAGAGAACAGAGGAAACTTCAAACCATCTTTTGGTGTTTTTCTTTCACATGTTTTATCTAAAGTACTTATAGTAATAATAACCAACATTAATGATTTATTGAATGTTTCCTATGTGCCATATATTATGCTGAACACTTTATTATTAATTACCATGTGTTAGCCCCACAAAAACTCTAGGAGTTTATTCTTATCATCCTGATTTTAAGATTAAAACATTGGGACCAGGAGAGAGCAAGTAAATTAGCCAAGGTCGCATAGAACTTTAGTGGCCAAGTCAATGTTTGAACCCAGATGTCTATAAGTTGAACCCTCAAACTATACTATATGTACAGTACATTAAGTGTGGTTTATTAAGGAAAATACCATGAATAGGGTTTGTGCTTTTCTCACAGTTTAAGTGATCTCTAAATCATATTTTGGAAAAATGTGACATTGTGAAAGGATCAAGTAGCTGATACTTTGAATTCATCCAACATTTGTTAAAATCCAAACTCTGCTTACTGCCATGTGTCTTTGGACCAGTTGTTTAACCTCTCTGAAACTCATTTTCTCTTTCTGTAACTATGGTTATCTATCTGAGTCTTGCTTGAAGATGATACTGGAAACATAACCCATTGTTGTAGGGTTAATTCTGACTCACGGTGACTCCATGTGTTAGAGAGGAATACTACTCCACAGGGTTTTATTAGCTGTAATCTTTACAGAAGTAGATTGCAAGGCCTTTTTTCCATAGCACCCCTGGGTGTATTCACACTGACAGTGTCCAGGTTGGTAGCTGGGAGCAAATGATTCACATTACCCAGGGATGCTATGGTTATGAAACACCTCAACATGCTTATGAATAGGGTTTGTATAAGCCCATTCATTTGGAAGTCTAAAGGCTGATTTTAAACCAGTAGTTTCCAGATGTCTTGCTATGAAATAGGAGTGAAAATTAGTGCTTTGAAACTTGAATCTCTTCCATTCATCTTTCTTTTTTAGTTTTGGGAAAATGAAACTATATATATAATATATATATATATATATATATATATATATATGAAAACCAAACTCACTGCCATGGAGAGTCAATCTTGATTCATAGTGATCCATTGGACTTCTGAGGTGGTAAATCTTTATGGAAGTAGATTGCCCCATCGTTCTTCCATGGAGTATGGAGTGGCCGGTGAGTTTGAACTGCCAACCTTCTGGTTAGCAGCTAAATAAATACCTTAGGCACTACACCACCAGAGCTCCATGTATATATTTGTGCTCCATGTATATATTTGTGCATATATATATATATATACACATACACACATTATATATGCATATATATGTATTATGTTCTATCAAGCCTCTTTATAAATAAATAAGATTTTTCTTATTCAGAACTTATTAAAGAAGACAAAACTTGTCAAGCTTCAAAGATATGATAGATAACACTTTATTAGCTACATTCAAGCAGGATTTTATTTTTAATCAGGGATTTAATCATTCTAAATCATTTATGCCTTACAAAAGCAGTTTCATAAGCAGTGCAGTAAAGTGTTTCCTTGCTACTGTACATTGGGTTCCCTCAGAAAAAAGACTGAGTTGGGGAATTGCATGTAGCAGGTGGATTTTATTTATTTATTTATTTTTTATTTTTTTTTTTTTTTTTGAGGAGTGCTTTCAATAAGGAAATAGGGAATCAGAACTGGGTGGAGGGATAAGTTGAACCACAATGCAGTTGCAATCAAGACCTCAGCAGTGAGGAGCTCTCTATTAGTAGCCCTCACAGTTGTCGAAAACTGAAGTAATGAGACCCGGACTTTGTAACAGCTCATCAACTAGTCAATATAATCACAGTGCTCCTACTCTCCCAGGAAGAGTATACCTTTGGTTGTGGCACTTCTCCTTTTGACCATGAGAAATTCCCAGGGAGAGAAATAGCTTTGAGTCACCAGCAACCACCACCTCTGTCAGCAAAGTTAATGAGAGTACTTTTTATGGAAGAGAGACTTGGAAAGAAACATCCAACTTCTAAAAGTTAGGCATATAGGCATCCAACATTTTTGTTGTTCCTAGTATTTCTAGTAGATCACTCCCCCTTTTCTCATTTGCTTTTCCTGTTGTTTAATTTGTTCTTGAGATTGATTCTTCTCTGGCACATTTTCTTCATTTTCCTGTGTAATATTTATTATTATTTCTCACTTTAATTTTTTAAATTACCTGTGCTTTGTACTTTAATTGACTTCCCATTTGTATTAGCATCTGATACTTTCCTTATTTTTCTGCTTTGGGGGTGGTGGTTGTTGTTGTTAGGTGCCATTGAGTTCTCTGATTCATAGCATCCTTATGTACAACAGAATGAAACACTACCCAGTCCTGTGCTAGTCTCACAATCCCTGCTATACCTGAGCCAATCATGATAGCCACTGTGCCAATCCATCTTGTTGAGGGCATTTCCCTTTTTTGTTGATGCTCCACTTTACCAAGCATGACATCCTTCTCAAGAGAATGGTCCCTTCTGACAACATGACCCAAGTAGGTGAGACTAAGGTGGCCATTCTTACTTCCAAGGAGCTTTCTAGCTGCACTTCTTCCAAGACAGATATGTTAGTTCTTTTAACAGTCCATAGTACTCAGTATTTTTCACCAACACCACAACTCAAAAGCATCAACTCTTCTTCGGTCTTCCCTATTCATTGTCCAGCTCTCACATGCATATGAGGTGATTGAAAGTACCATGGCCTGGGTTAGACTTCAGTCTTTAGTCTTCAAGGAGACATTTTTGCTCTTCAGCACTTAAAAGAGGCCTTTTGCAGCAGATTTGTCCAAAGTAATACGTCTTCTGATGTCTTGACTGCTGCTTCCATGGGTGTTGATTGTGGAACCAAGTAATATGAAGTCTTTTCTCCCTTTACTGCAATGCTGCTCATTGGTCCAGTTGTGAGGATTTTTATTTGTTTCATATTGAGACATAATCCATAGTGCAAACTGTAGTCTTTGATCTTCATCAGTATGTGCCTCCAGTCATCCTCGTTGTATTCATGAGGAACCTATACATAGACCAGGATGCTGTTGTTTCAAACAGAACAAGGGAATACTGCATGGTTTAAAATCAGGAAGGGAGTGCATCAGGGTTGTATCCTTTCACCATACTTATTCAATTTTTATGCTGAGCAAATAATCAAAGAAGCTGGACTATATGAAGAGGAACATTGCATCAGGATTGAAGGAAGGCTCATTAACAACTTGTGATATGTAGACAACACAGGTTTGCTTGCTTTTGGGGTATAGTAGGCTTAATAAGTTTGTAAAATTCCTCAGTCACAGTCAGCGTACATACTGTCTGTAATAACAATAGCAAAATCAAAGGTAGAGACTGTTATGATTACAAAGAAAATCTGATCACCAGAGTTGTGTAATTTTTCTTTGAAATATAAATTTGGATGTATCTACTCAATCAGTGAAATAATATTATTAAGTGGACAAAAGCATGACCAGACTATTAAAATCATCAGTAGGACAGAGGGACACTGTATGACTCTCAATGTTATACCTAAGAAGGATACAACATCACCTATATAGTATCCTGACCAAAAATATATAACCTGAAACTAATTATGAAGAAACCTCAGATGAACTTAAAATGAAGAACATTTTATTAAAAAACAGGAGTGGTTGGGACTGTGCTAAAATTTTCAAAAATCTCAGTCTTAAGAGGCAGTTAAAGATTAAATGTTGTGTTAATATTTCAGATTTATGGGGAGTGAAGAAACCTAAAAACTAATATTTACTGGACCCTAGAGTAGAAGATTAAAAAAAGAAGAAGAAAGAAAACACTGCAGGGGTCATAATTTGGTCTTTTGACAATAATGGAATTCAAACAGTAGATTAGATAAAAGTGTAATATTCCATTTAAAATGTAAGTATTGGCATAATACCAAGTTAATAGATTTTCTCTGGTTATATAAGAGAATATAACTATTCTTACAAAACATTAAAATGTTTAGGGATAGAGGGCCATGAAATATGTAACTTTCCTAGGAACAGTTCAGAAAAAAAAAATTACATACATACATACATGTAGACTCACATATAATGAGTCTGAGTGAAGAATATACATATCAAATTCTGCTTTTTATTTTTGCAATGGTACATAAAATATAAATTAGGTTAGAGGAGAGAGATAGAATTAGAAGTGGAGAGAAATAAATGGATGCCAAATATGATTTGATGACAGAGGAAACATGATTTTTTAAGGAAGTTGAGGGTAAGAGAATAAGAGGGATTTAAAAATTATCATATAGTGAAATTTATAAGAAGTTAGTTACACTATGAATCTAGTGATATTTCTCTCATGCAGTAGAACTTCACGTAATCCCTCAAATATTACCTGAAACATCACCTCCTTGGGTAAGTTTTCTTTCACTACTGCCCACCAGAATTAGTCAAGTGTTACTCATTACTGAAGAATTCTATGGGCAAAACATGAAATGACGTAGGAAACATCAAAAAAGATGGCATAACTACACAGTCATCATCCAAAACAGAACTGGTTGATGTTCAACATTTCAGAAGGTAGAATATGATCAAGAACTGCTGGTACTGAAGAAAGAAATTCAAGCTGCACTGAAGTCATCAGTAAACAAACAAACAAACAAAAAGACAGTATGGATTGATTGAATATCAATTGAGATACTTCAACGAACAGAAGCAATGCTGGAAGCACTTTATCATTTATGGCAAGAAATTTGGCTAACTTACTAGAAGAGATCCATATCTATGTCCATTGCAAAGAAAGACAGCTAAATAAAATGTTGAAATTATTGAACAATATCATTGCTATCATATGCTAGCAAAATTTTGCTGAAAATAATTTAAAAATGACTGCATCTGTATATTGATAGGGAACTACTGGAAGTTAAGCCAGATTCAGAAGAGTACATGGGGTGAGCGATATTACTGCTGATGTCTGTTGAATCTTAGAGAATACCAAACTGTTTACCTGTGTTTTATTAATTATTTAAAGGCATCAACTGTGGATAAAAATGAATTATAAATAACATTACAAAGAGTGAGAATTCCTGTACACTTAATTATGTTCATGCAGACCATGTTTTTGGATCAAGGGGCAATCATTCAAATAGAATAAAGGGATACTGCATGATTTAAAATTGGAAAAGGTGTGTGGTAGAGTCATATACTTTCCCCTTTCTTGTTCAATATGTATGTTGAACAACTAATCTGAAAAGCTAGACTGTATGAAGAATATAGCATCAGGATTGGAGGAACACTCATTAACAACCTGTAATATGCAGATGACACAATCTAGCTTGTCAGGAATGAAGACTTGAAGTACTTACGAAGGTCAATGGCTACAGCATTCACTATGGATGATGCCTCAAATTAAAATGAAAATCCTCAAAACTGAATCAATAAACAACATCATGATAGATAAAAATAATTAAATTGTAAAACATTTCATTCTACTTGGTTCAACAATCAAAATCCATAGAAGCCATAGTCCATCCCCCCCCCAAAAAAAAAAGCAACAACTTATTGCACTGGGAAAATCTGCAAGAAAGGACCTCTTTAATGTTCAAATAGCAAAGAAGTCATTTTGATGATTTAGGTGTGTCTGATTCAAGTCATGGTCTTTTCAATCAATTCATATACATGTGAAAGCAAGACAAAGAAAAATAAAGAAGAATTAATGCATTCAAAATATGGTATTGGTGAAGAACATTGAATATACTGGAACTTCTGTAAGAGTAAACAAACAAATCTTAGAATAAATAAAATAAGAATGCTCCTTGGAAGAGAAGATGACAAGACTTTGGTTCCTCTATCTTAGACACATGGTCAGGAAAAACCAATGGCTAGGAAAGGACATCATGGTAAGCAAAGTAGGAGGTCAGGGAGAATGAGGGAGCCCTCCATGTGATGGATTGACACGATAGCCCTAACAATGAGCTCAAACATACTAATGATACTGAAGATGGCACAGGACTGAGCAATATGTCTTTCCTACTCATATGGTTGCTATGAGTCAAAATCAACTCAATGGCAACTGAAAACAATTAATAAAACATCATATTTAATTAAATATGCATATGTATAATTCCATATATGAAATATATCTCTATAATATATACATATGCATAACCATGAATGATATATACATAATCATACTGTATGTATCATAATAGTTTATATTTATAATATTTCAGTATATGCCCACTTAAAGCAATACATATGATCAATTTAGGTTTACTCCCTTTCCTCACTTCTCTCCAGGATTTATTCTATCTACAGTCCTTACTGAGACGACAATAGACCCTTGGCCATGGGTGTCATCTGGTGAAGCAGTTTAGTTATATGATCTATTTAACGACTTTATTAAAATAGATCAATTTTGGGAGTTATATTTTCTTTTTTATTTCTTTCAGGAAGAAAAAGTGTATACATATATCTTTTCTTTTAACTGTGTTGAAAGTTTAAAGGAGAGTCTCCTATGACTGTGATACCCATTAACCCTGCATTATATATAATCATTGTATATTTTAACTTGGCTAGCACATTTATTAATTCACTTAGTCATTCAAATATTTATTAAGTTCAGACTTTATTGTAGGCACAATCTAGCTGGCCATACAGAGATGGAAAGACACAACCTCTGCTCTCAAGCTCAAAGGCCAAAGGGAGAAATAGAAGACAAACAAGGTATTTATTACGTGATGAGTTCAATTAGGCAGAAAGGAGGTGCAACAAATCCAACTGGAAGTTAAAAAAGACTTTCTACATTTGGTGATGCTAGCTGCATCTTGATGTGTGACCAGAAGTTAGAAAGATAAAGGAAATTGGTAGGGTGAGTAAAGGGCATTCAAGGCAAAAGGAAGAGTGAAACCATGTTCCAGGGTGGCACATTCTGAGACTCACAAATAGTTTAGGGCAGAACAACGGGAGAGTGTGAAGATATGTCAAGACCTGCATAGCATTTTAAGGGGTTAGAACTTTCTTTTAAAAGAAATGGATAATAGCTGAATGTGTTCAGTCAGAATTGTGGCAGTTCAGATTTGCAGGAAATCTTAGTCACTCGAAACATTTCAAAGTGACCTTTTACAATACAAATAAAAAAGTGTCTAATCTCTTAGTCATAGATTCCATGCCTACTTTAATAGCAGTCTAATTAGCAGGTAGAGGATCTGAATGGTACAAAGATTTAACATACTCAGTGGTATCCAAAAGTTGGAATGTCAAGTCCATCCAGAGGCACTTCAAAAGAAAAGCCTACTTACTTATTTCCAAAACATTAGGCATTCAAAACCCCATGGATCACAGTTCTACTCTGACACACATAGAGTAACCATGACTCATAATTAATTAACTGGACGGCAAATAGGTAGTGTGTGTGTGTGTGTGTGTGTGTGGCCACATCAGTGTGATGTAAACTTCCAACTAAACAAAAAAAAATAAACCAAACCAGGTGCCATTGAGTTGGTTATGAGTCATGACAAGCCCATGTGTGTCAGAGTAGAACTACACTCCATAAGGCTTTTAATGGCTGTGTCCTTTTGGAAATAGATGACCAGTCCTTTCTTCAGAGGTGCCTCTGGGTGGATTAGTAGCCAAATACTTAACTGTTTGCACTACTCAGGACAACTTTAAGTATCACTTAAGAAAATCATATCCTGGCTTTGTAAAGGTCAGAAGGCAGGAATGGACAGGCTTCTTAATGTTCTGTCTGTGTAATGGGGATCCCAGAACTAGTTCATTGCCTAGAAGATGGTGGTAAGTGTTTGAATGTACGAATGACTAAGAAAGCATAAAATATAAAAGTCATTTAGCAACCTATGCTGTTGTTGTTGTTATGTGCTGTCAAGTCAGACCTGACTCATAGCTACCCCTCCTTGGGTTTCCGAGGTGGTATCACTGTGGAAGTAGATACCCTAGCCTTCCTTCAGAGGAGTGGCTGATGGGTTTGAACCGCCAGCCTTCTGGTTAGCAGTCAAGTGCTTTAGTCACTGTGCTACCAGAACTTCTTAGCAATCTATAGGAAGTTAGTTTCATCAGTTTGCTTTTATCCTATTTTCTACTTCATATTCTTTGGAAAGCCCTGTCCCTTCTGTTAGCACAGCATTTGTTTTTGTCACATGGTTTATCAATGTTGCTAATGAGCTGCTAATGAACTGCCAATTCTTGTGTAATTTAGGAAGAAACAGCAGAAAAGAGCTGTTCAAAAGAATATGCCTCAATTGTCTTGCCTATTTGTTTAACATATCCATGATTCTGTAGTACATCAGTGTTATACATAAAGTTATCAAAGGCTCACTGAGTATGGCTATGAGTAGATTATGCCTTCATTAAAAATTACAAATGTAGTGTAGTAGGAGATGCATTCTTTCTCAGTTTTAAGAGCAGAGTTTTAGTGCTGAAGACCATAGTTAACCATAGCATTACTTAATACAGGGAGGTAAGAACACACACATGCTTATATGCAAATAATGGCACCTTAGCCATGGGTTTGAATCTTAGTTTTGCTATTTACTAATCATGTAATCTTGATCTAGTGTCTTCACATTTCTGATTACATCTATAAAATGGAAATAATGCTTGTCTCTGAAGGTGTTTTAAAAATGATAAAATGGAAACAGTGTATGTAAAGCATTATTGGAGACCTTGCATGTGGAAGATTTTCAAAAATACTACTTTCTTTCTCTTTTCTTTCCATTATGGTGAGAAATACTGTATTTTCCTGAATTATGTACTTGGTTTCACGATTATTTGAGTAACACAAACACGGCCTTTTGTTTTTTTCTCTCAAATGAAGATTCTGTGGTTCTCTCACATGAAGATTCTCTAGTCATATTCCCCATTTTTTTTTCCTAGATCTTATGGTCTTAATTTATGCAGTCTTCAATAAAGCCTTGCCTTGCTAAACGTGCCAGTTTTTGAAATAAAACCACGTATCACATAATTAGGAGCTCTGCTGGCATAGTGCCTAAGGCATTTGACTACTAACCAGAAGGTTGGTGGTTCAAACCCACCAGCCATTCCTTGGAAGGAAGACTGGTCAATCTACTTCCACAGAGATACTGCCTCAGAAACCCAAGGAGGCGTCACTATGAATTGGGATCAGCTCGACAGCATTGAGTTTAGTTTTTTCAGTATCACATAATTTAGCTTTTTAATGAATACTATTTATAATATAACAAGTTATTCTGTTACAGTTTTAAGTAAACTTTAAATTCTTGGGGTGAAATACACATTTGATTACAACTTCTCTTCCCAGAGAAGATAAGTTGGCTTGGTGACTTTAACTTGCTTAAAGAGAGGTGATGATTTATTTAGGGTACTCACAGGACTTAAAGTTGTTTAAGGCAGGGATAATAAAGCTTAGAAAAGACTTCATTTGTCACCCCAGGTTTTCAACCTCCCTTTCCTTTAAACTGTGTCATTTGACTAGTTCTGGAGAAACAAACTGGGGACGGAAGTGTCATGTGTCACTTCCTGCTTAGATAATGATTCATCCAAGTGTGGTTTTTCAGTCTCTTCCTTCCCTTGACTTGACAGTTGAAAACCCACTGAGTTGATTTCTGACTCACAGAGATCTTACAGGACAGAGTAGAACTGCTCCATAGGGTTTCCAAGGCTGTAAATCTTTATAGAAACAGACTGTCTCATCTTTCTCCTGCAGAGTGACTATGGGTTCAAACTGCTCACTTTTTGATTAACCACCAAATGCTTTAACCACTGTGCCACCAGAGCTCTTTTGACAGTTGAAGGAGGTTCAAATTCCAGATGGTATAGGTAGAAGAAGGTAGAGACTAAGTGAGTCTTGTTTCATTAATGACCACATGGAATAGATCCTCAATTTTCCCAGTCCCTGCTAAACTTCAATGGCTATGTACTGTGAATATACAAGTGATATTTATTGAATGAAGTCACTCTGATTCGGGGGCTAATTTGTTATTGCATCATAACCTAGTCCATCCAAATTAAAGCCTTCCTAAAATATATCTTCTTTCCAAGAAAAATCCTCTACCATTTCTAATAAATTTACTGGGGTAAAGAACCAAAACCAATCAGTTGCTGTTGAGTTGATTCCAATTTACGGGAACCCCATGTGTATCAGAATTGTGCTACAAAGAGTTTTCAATGGTTCATTTCTTGGAAGTAGATCACTAGGTCTTTCTACCTATGCATTTCTGGGTGGACCCAAACCTCCAATCTTCCAATTAGTAGCACAGCATATTAACAATTTACACCACCCAGGGACACTGAAAGAAGTAAAGAGCTAGTATAAAAAAGCTGGTACAACAAACTCACTGACATCCAGTCGGTCCTGACTCACAATGACCCCTCCTTGTGTTTCTGAGGTGGTATCTCTACAGAATTAGATTGCCTAACCTTCCTTCTGAGGAGTGGCTGGTGGATTTGAACTACCTGACTTCTGATTAGCAGTCAAATGCCTCAGGCTATACGCTCCCAGTATAAATTGAACAATAAATATTTTGATAAACAAAGACATGAATAAATGAATTGACCTATATCCAAAAGTTATCATTATTGTTATTTGTATTAGATAAAAAAGTATGTAGATTTTTTGTTTTCTAAATGCCACTCCTTGGAAGGACTGGGCAATCTACTTCTGTAGTAATGCTGCCTCGGAAACCCTAGGAGAGGTCACTATGAGTCGGATGTGACTCAACAACAACAACAACAACAGTAGTATTTCCTACACTTGGCTCATCATAATAATCACTTGGGGATATTTCATAAATTGTAAGTATCCTGAGTCCCAACCCAGAACTAAATAATGACAATTTCCAGGAAAGATACCAGAGAATATGACTTTCTAAAAAGCACTTCAGATTAATCTTATGATCAGTAAAGATTGAAAAACATTATTGTAAGTGTAGGTTGGGTGTTTGGGATTTGATGAAAGTAGTTGCTAACACAAAATCACTTTATGTGAAATATCTATTTATGCAAAACATTGCTATTTATGTTGTAAAGGGCCAATTAAAGAAAACATGCTTTAATAAATAAGTTTTTTAAATTCTCTGTATGCAAATACTTTAATATTATATGGTTGTTGTTAGTTGTGTCCAGTCAATTCCAACTCATAGTGAGCCCGTATGTTACAGAGTAGAACTCTATAGGATTTTCTTGGCTGTAACCTTAATGGAATTAGAACTCCAGGCCTTTTTTTTTCTTGTGGTATCATTGGGTGGGTTTGAACCCCCAACTTTTAGTTTAGAAGTCAAGCAAAAATTATATAATTAATGTTTTAAAGCCTAACATGCACTTTCACATATATCACATTCATGCTAATTCCTACGGTTAAATGATATTTTCTTCAGTCTATAGATGAATAAACCTAAGCTCTGATACGTGTTGTTTTGCTCAAGTTCACACAACTGAAAGGTCTTTCTATTAAAGTGGAGTTTAAATGGAAATCTAAGGATAAGCAGTCATTGAGGTGATTGAAAAAAAAAAAAAAAGAAGAAGAAGATGAAGAAGAAGAATGCTAGGAATAGTCAACCAAGTGTCAAAATATCTTTCCCTATGATCTTTGGGCATTTTCTCTGTCCCTGCCTTGACAAAAGTTAAGAATTGTTCAGGTTGTTTTAAGGAGGAGTCACTATGAGTCGGGTCCAACTCGATGGCACATAACAACACAGCAACAACAACATTAACAGAGCCTATACACAAGGCAGGAAGAAACAGGGCTGATGGCCAGAACAGGTAGAAGGAAGGCCAGGAAGTGAGCAGAGAGGTTTGAACAGCTAAGGTAGATGAAATTGTCTGACAGTTTCTCGTACTATGGTGGCTTGCATGTTGCTGTGAGGCTGGAGGCTGTACCACTGGTGTTTCAAATAAATGCCAGCAGGGTTGCCCATGGTGGACAGATTTCAGCAGAGCTTCCAGATTGAGACAGACTCAGCAGAAGGAAGAGGCCATCCACTTCTCAAAGAATAGGCTGCTGAAAACCATACGAATAGCAGTGAAACACAGTCTAATATATTACTGGACGATTTTATGAATAACCCTGAAACATTGTCTGATACAGGAGATGAGCCCTTCATGTGGGAAGACACCCAAAATACAACTAGAATGAGCTGCCTCATCAGAGTAGAATTGACCTTAATGTGGATAAAGTGAAGTTTTCAGGATCTCCATTTACTGACTTGACATGACTCAAACTAAGGAGAAACAGCTGCAAACATCCATTAAGAACCAGAACATGGAATGTATGAAGTATGAATCTGGGAAAATGAAGTTGTCAAAAATGAAATGGAATGCATAAAGATCGATATCCTAGGCATTAGTGAGCTGAATTTTGGCCATTGGTTTTGGCCACTTTGAATCAAACAACCATATGATCAAATATCCTGGGAATGACAAATTGAAGAGGAATTGAGTGGCATTCATCATCACAAAGAATGTCTCAAAATCTATCCTGAAGTACAATGCTGTCAGTGATAAGATAACATCCATATGGCTACGAGGAAAGCTAGTTAATACTGCTATTATTCAAATATATGCACTAACCACCAAGGCAAAGGTGAGGAAATTGAAGATTTTTACCAACTTCTGCAGTCTGAAATTTACTGAACATGCAATCAAGATGTGCTGATTATTACTGGTGATTGGAATGCAAAAGTTGGAAACAAAGAAAAATCACTGGTAGTTAGAAAGTATGGCCTTGGTGGTAGAAATAATGCTGGGGATCACATGATAGAATTTTGCAAGACCAAGGACTTATTCATTGCAAATACCTTTTTTCGACAACACAAACAGCAGCTGTCCTCATGGACAGACTGAGTGCACAGGAATCAGACTGACTACATCTGTGGCAACAGCAATGGAGAAGCTTAATGTCATCAGCCAAAACAAGGCCAGGAGCTGACTGTGGAACAGACTATCAATTGCTCATATGCAAATTCAAGTTGAAGCTGAAGACCATTAAAAGTCCCTGAGAGACAAATTATGACGTTCAGTATATCCCTCCTGAATTTAGAAACCACCTAAAAAATAGATTTGATTCACTGAACTCCAGTGACCTAAAACCAGAGGAATTGTGTAATGACATCAAGAACATCATCCATAAAGAAATCTAAAGGTCATTAAAAAGACAGGAAAGGAAGAAAAGTTCAAAATGGATGTCAGAAGAGACTCTGAAACTTGCCCTTGAATGCAGAGTAGCTAAAGCAAATGAAAGAAATGAAAAGATAAAAGAGCTGAACAGATTTCAAAGAGCAGCTCGAGAAGACAAAGTCAGTTATTATAATGAAACATGCAAAGACTTGGAATTAGAAAACCAAAAGGAGAGAACATGATAGGCATTGCTCAAACTGAAAGACCTGAAGAAAAATTTAAGCCTTGAGTTGCAATACCAAAAGATTCTATGGCCAAAATATTGAGTGATGCAAGAAACACCTGTTCTAGTTACCTTGTACCGCTCTGACAGGAATGTATACAAATGGGATGGCCTTAACAAACAGGAGTTTATTCTTACAATTTGGAGGCTTTCAGTCCAAGTTCAAAGTGCCAGGCTTTAGGGGCTGAGTGAAAGCCCCTCAACCTTGGGGTCCAGCTCTGCCTCCTGCTCCTGGCCCACTGGAGCTAGATGCATTTCTTCACTCAAACAGCTGCTGGCTGCTGAGGCTATGAATCCCCAAAGTTGACAAGTAAAAAGGCACAGTCCTGATGTTACCAATCCACATGACAGGCCATTAACTTAAGTCCATTGAAGTCCCAAGGTTCCAGAGCCTGGCAGGCTGCTGAACAACGACACAGCAATGTGCAGGGTCCAAGTTTGCCAAAAGCTAGAGACCATTCCCAAGGCTTTTGCTTATATACAGGAAGCAGACCACATCCCTAAGGCAGCTACAAAGCTGCTCACAGTAGATTCCACCATAGAGATGATTACCAGTCTCATCTTGGGGAATAGTACATCCAGCTGCTCAGCCATTCAACAAGGCCCAGCCAAGTTGACACACAAACTGAACTACTACAACAACAAAACAAGATGGAAGGGATTCAGAGAGTCACTGTACCTGAAATAATTAGTCGAATTCATCCATTTCAAGACATGGCATATGATCAAGAACCAATGGCACTGAAGGAAGAAATCAAAGCTACACTGTACTTGCAAAATACAAGGCTCCAGGAATTGATGAGATACCCATTGAGATGTTTCACCAAATGGATGCCACACTAGAGGCACTCACTTGGTTATCCCAGGAGATGTGGGAGACAGCTACCTGGCCAATTGACTGGAAGAGATCCATATTTGTACCCATTCCAAAGAAAGGTGATCCCACAAAATGTGGACATTATATCATTAATATCACATGCAAGTTAAATCTTACTGAAGATAATTAAAAAACGATTACAGCAGTATGTTGACAGAGAACTTACAGAAATGCAAACTGGATTCAGAAGAGGACATCGAATGAGAGATATCATTGCTGATGTCAGATGGATCTTGGCTCAAAGCAAAGAATATCAGAAAGACGTTTACTTGTGTTTTATTGACTATGCAAAAGCATTCAATTGTGTTGATCATAATAAATTGTGGATAACATTGAAAGGAATGGAAATTCCAGAACACTTAATTGTACTCATGAGGAACCTGTACATAGACCAAGATTCTGGCATTCAAACAGGACAAGGGCATACTACATTGTTTAAAATCAAGAAGGGAATGCATCAGGGTTGTGTCCTTTCACCATATTTATTCAATCTGTACACTGAGAAAATACTCCAAGAAGCTGGATTATATGATGAATAACATGGCATCAGGATTGGAGGAAGACTCATCATACGCTGATGACACAACTTTGCTTGCTGAATGTGAGGATGACTTGAAGCACTTACTGATGAAGATTGAAGACTACAGACTACAGTATGGATTACACCTCAATACAAAGAAAACAAAAATCCTCACAACTGGACCTATAAGCAGCATCATGATAAATGGAGAAAAGATTGAAGTTGTCAAGGACTTTGTATTACTTAGTTCTACTGTCAACACCAATGGAAGTAGCAGTTAGGATAGCAGATGATGTATAGCACAGGGCAAATTGGCTGTAAAAGACCTCTGTCAAGTGCAGAAGAGCAAAGATGTCTTCTTGAGAACAAAGGTTGCTTGAGACAAGCCATGGTATTTCAATCATCTACTATGCATTTGAGAGCTGGACAATGAATAAGAAGACTGAAGAAGAGTCGGTGCTTTTGAGTTGTGGTACTGGAGAAGAATGAGGAAAGTATTACAAGACCTAACATATCTGTCATAGAAGAAGTGCAACTGGAATGCTCCTTGGAAGTGAGAATGGCCAGATTTCATCTCACCTACTTTGGTCATGTTGTAAGAAGAGACCATTCCCTGGAGAAGGATATCATTCTTGGTAAAGTGGAAGGTCAACAAAAGATGGGAAGTCCCTTAACGAGATGGATTGACACAGTGGCTACAACAATGGGCTCAGGCAGAGCAGCGATCCTGGAACTGGCACAGGACTGGGCAGGGTTTTGTTCTGCTGTACATAGGGTAGCTATGAGTCAGAGATGACTCTATGGCACCTAATAACAAGACAACATTAACATTTCCTGAGAGCAGTATGTAGAGTGGTAAAACCACAAAGAAAAAAAAAAAAAATAGGCTCTCTGGAGACAGAGTGGCTCAACTCCTAGTTCTACCACATTAAAGAACTATATGGCTATCTGGCTTTGGGGTTATTGCTTAGCATCTCTGTACATCAGTTTTACTGTGTAAAATGGTGATACTAATCAAACCTATATTATTAGGTTTTCTTGAGCTTTAATTGGGTAATATATAGAAATCACAAAGAATAGTAGTTGGCATGTGGTAAAATTCAACGAATATTGGTTATTTCATGGTTGGTCTTTCATGACTTCAGCCATTAGTAGGCTCTGGAAATATCTTTTCTATCTTGTCAGAGAAACAGGAGGCCTAGTTATGCTTCCTACACCATAGTCTCAATTCAATGCCTTGTTCCAGGCACTTGAGTAGGTAAAGGCTGTTGAGTCGTTATGAACCATGAAGAATGCACCAGGTCAGTGTTTTCCAAACTTGAGGGTGCATTAGAATCTCCTGGACAGTTTGGTGAAACCCAGATTGCTGGGGTCCACCCTCAGAGTTTCTGATTCTATATATCAAGTTGATATTGTTTATGCTGGTTTGAGACCACGGTTCAGATTGGGATGTAAAATCAAATCAGATTATGGAGGGCATTGAAAAGAAGCATAAAGAATCTAGACTTTTTACTGAAGAGTTAAATAATGACAGAAGGCAAAGCAATGTTCCTGTAAGAATGTTACCAACTATATCAATATTTTTTAAAATGGTAAATAAAGTTTTGATTTTGGCATCCAGATTCTTAACAATATTGTACAAGTTTCTCTGTTACATTTTACCTTCTCAGATAACGATTATGTTCATTTATTATCTGTCCAGGACTTTCTTTCACCATAGTTTGACGTGGCATTTCTCAATCCTTGGGACAATGGTTCTTATATTTGAATTAGTATTAAAAAAAAAAAAAAAAAATTACCTGGCCAGTTGTTAAAATACAGATTCTTTGGCCTTGTCAGCAACTCTGACTCTGTAGGTTTGGCAGAGAGCCCAGAACTCTGCTTTTCCTAGCACAACTCAAACTGATTGGGTGCACCTGATTTGTGGACTACATGTGAGAAATGCCTTAGATTTTTGTTCAAATTTCACCTGCTATGGAAGCAAAACTTGGCATTTTTTTCATTTTTAAATCATAATTTTTATTTTCAGGTGACCTTTCAGTCCAATTTGTTACATTTCATTAAAATCTGCTGGGTCTACTTCTTTTTTCCAATTTCAGCATTTGGTATAAGCATTTATAGAAAAGTGACTTGAAAGCAATTTACCACAAGCTCAGCCAAATTAATTTAGGAAGAGTTTAGTAAACAGCCTTTGCTTTCTGTACTTAAAGTGATCAATTTCAACACCTGCTTTTCCTTCCAGATGGAGTTAATTAACATTAAAATTATTGCCTATAGCAAAGACTCTTTTTTTTTATTTTTTTGATAACTCACAGCTCTCCAGCTGCATCCAGATTCCAACACTTGTGGAAATTAAAACAATGATAACCTCTGTGAGAAGCAAATTTATCACTGAACTATTGCAAGATATGCATATAAGTAATATCTTGGGGGTAAAAGAAAACATGTATGACCAAAAACCCAAACCCACTGCCATTAAGTCGGTTCCAACTCATAGTGACCCTAAGGTCTGAGTAGAACCATCCATATTGTTTTCAAGGCTATAAATCATTACAAAAGAAGATTGCCTCATCTTTTTCCCACAGAGCATCTGGTGGGTTCTGGCCACCAATCTTTTGTTTCTAATCACTACACTACCAAAGTTCCTTATCATGTGGGAAGCAGCTATTAAATGACAGGCATTTTCACATGAAAGGTCTGGTGCAATCTTCATAGGTAACTGTAGAGTAGTGTTATTCTATCACACATTTTACATAAAAAGTAAAAATTAGAAAAGTTTTGCAACTTTTTGTATGCTCCAAAAAGCATCCAATTAGATGCATCCAATTAGATATATATGGTAGAGCCAGAATGCAAACCTCTATTAAACTGAAGTTTCTATACATTCCACTACATAAGGTTTGGCTTAGACTAAGGTGAAGCTCTGGTAGCATGGTGCCTAAGGCACTTGACTGCTAACCAGAAGGCTGGCGGTTCAAACCCACTAGCCACTGCTCGGAAGGAAGGTTGGGCAATCTACTTCCACACTGATACTGCCTTGGCAACCCAAAGAGGGGTTGCTATGAGTCGGGTCCGACTCCATGGCACATAACAACAACAAGGTGAAGATTGGAAATTTAAAAAGAAATTTCTAAAGTCAATCTCCCTGGAAGTATGAGGTAAAATATGTGATTTTTGATAGTATAAACTGAGATAAATGTTACATCTTAAATATACAAATTATGAACCTATATATCCAAACCAAACTCACTGCCCTCGAGTCCATTCTGACTCATAGTGACCCCCACTGGGTTTCTGAGGTGGTAAATCTTTACAAAAGTACATTGCCCCACCTTCCTTCTCCAAGCACTTGGTGGTTTTGAATCACCAATATTCTGATTAGCAGTCAAATGCCTTAGGCACTGTAACACCAGAGTGCCTTGAACCTATATATACATGCATATAAAATGCACATTAAGCCTGAGTGTGGTGTGTGACACTTAAATGCACCATAATTACAGTTTTCCAAGTGCATCAAGAACTTACGTGTCACACACTTAGCTAAGAGTTCAGGTCAAAGGCATGGGAAATGTAAAATGATCATTGCGATGGAGGTTAAGTGTAATAATGAGGAATACAGAAGATTCTGTGAGTTCAAAAAACGGGAAAGGGAATTCAGTGAGAAAATGCATGTTTTAGGGACTTTTAAGGATAAACATTTTCTCCAAATACTTCTTTCTCATTTAATATTTTCATAATCCTCATTTTAGTGAGATGTTTTACCGATCTAGAAATGTTATTTTTTATTAACTTAGAAATGTTACGGACTTTATTAGTATTTTTGGGATGCTATTCATTTAGCTTTTTTTCCCCACAGAATCCCATGGTAACAATCTAATTCATTTAAATGTTACATCCCAACACATATAAAAAGGTGAAGACCTGAAATCCCCAGCATTTACCACTGTTTGTGGATGTCTAATACAGTTAAGAATATTGTCTGTCATCTTTTTCTTATGGAGGGCCCTGGGCTTTCCTTGGAGAAAATGGTAGCTTCTTTCACAAATAATTTCTTAGTGATATGGAAGTATTAGGAGATGTGTGTGTGTATTTATATATTCCACAATTTAAAAAAAAAAATCATTGTATCATAATAGCCTCAGTGACAGCAGTGTAACCTGCAACTATAGAATGTCTTATCTTTTCCCATAGGCATAATGCATTTGGAAATAATTGGCTTAAGTCAGGTCATTTCCCCACTGTATTTATGATGAATGAGAGAGTGCTTTGATAATAGCCTCATATCACTCAAACTCACTGGCTCTGGTTTATAATCCCATTTGAAGAGCTTTCTAGCACTTACCAAACTCTCTAAGGTACTCCACAACATAAAAAGAGAGGTGCTAAGTGACTCTTGGGATAATGAAAGGTAAAACCAATATTTTGTTTCTAAGAATTTTATCTGTACTTAATTTCCAATCTTCTCTTAGCATTAAGACCTAAAAAGGAAAAGGTGGTGATTTAATTGACAAATTGTTATGTTTTGTTTTTTTGCTTCTGTGTTTTGCTTTAATCAAAATGATACAGAAATACGTTAGACTTTATGGAATGGCTGCTTCATCACTGACCTATTGTTTTACAACAAAGCATCCCAGACTCCATCGTTGAACACACTGTTTATCATCGCTCCTGTGTTTTCAACTTGGTTAGGTTTCCTCTGGACTTCTTGGCATCTTTGCTTCAGGGTGAAGTACCTGGGGTCACTCTGCTTCTCTCTGCAGATGTGAGGTCTGCAGAGATGGCTCTGCTGACAAAAATTTGATCCTCCTCAGGCCACAGGAAGGGGCATAAAAGGAAAAGCAGCACTAGGCTCAGAATTCTCTGCCTTATTCTCTGGGTCATAGTCAGAGTCAAGAACCTGAAAATGATACTCTTCCCCTATAGGAGAGGAGTCCTTGAGTGGTCCAAAATGTGTGTTTGGCTGTTAACTAAACAGTTAAAAGCTTCAGGTGGAGGGTCAAGTCTACCCAGAAATGCCTCACTCTCCTGAAAATCAGCCACTGAAAACCCTGTGCAGCATAATTCTACTCTGACACATGGGGTTGCCATGAGTTGAAATCAACTCAGTGGAAGGTGGACTGATGAGAAAAGGCATTTTGCAAAGTTACATGTCAAAGGGTGTGGTTAGGAGTACTGAAAAATTATTAGCTCTAATCTACTATACCTCCTGTGTGCCTGGCACTGCACTATGATTACTTAATATTTCTTAACACACATGTAAGATACACTCTCTTTCTCCCTGCCCCATCTTTCTCTAACCCTCTGTGGTAATTATGTTTATCACAAATATATAAATGAAGATACTCAGGTTTAGAGAGTCAATGCAAGTTGCTCAAAGTTACTCAGCAAAGAAGCAAAAACATTACAGTTCACATGAAGGATCACAGGACTGCAGACATAAGCTCTTAAAAAGAGCACTATAGTCATGAGAGGGAATGTTTGGCACATTGTAGGGCCAGAAATCAACCGTAGATTTCTTGCTGCAAAGCTCATGCTCTGTGACACCATACACATCTACTATACAAAAAAAGGAACTTTAGTGGAAAGAACTTCTGTACTGAAATGATTGCCTTTTTCTTCCTCTTTATCTCATAGTCCACATCAAATATGCCAGGATATCTCCAAGTCTTTAGCAACTTCAAAAGACATCAATATTCAATCACTTTTCACTGTTTCCATTGCTACTACTGTTCAAGCCACTGTCATCTCTCACCTGGATTATTGCAATATCATTCTAACTCATCTTCCTCCTAAGACTTTAACCAAAACCTGGATCAGTGTTCAATAGAGCAGCCAGAGTGATTCTTTTACTAAGGGATAATATTTGCTTTTAACTCTACAATTAAAAAAACAAAACAAACTCACTGCCATCTAGTCTATTCCAACTCATACCAACCCCTCCTAAGGTTTCTGAGGCGGTATCTCTATGGAAGTAGATTGCCCAGTCTTCCTTCCAAGGAGTGGCTTGTGGGTTTGAATGCCCAAATCAATACTTATCTCTTATCTATCTAACAGCTTTCCTTCCCCTCCCCTCCCACCCCTGGTAACCAACAAAGAAAATGTCCTTCTATAGATAAACCTTTCCTTAACTTTTACAATAACGGACTAATACAATATGTGTCCTTTTGTGATTGACTTATTTCACTCAGCATAATGTACTCCAAGTTCATCCACGTTATGTGGTGTTTTGCAGATCCTACATTATTCTTTAGCATGGCATAGTATCCCATTGTGTGTATGTACCATAGTTTGGTTATCCATTCCTCAGTTGATGGACACCTCGGTTGTTTCCATCTTTTGGCTATTGTAAATAGTCAACTCTCTTAACTTCCTCACCATTTAGAAGTTCTGTAATTACACAGTCTTTTCCCTCTTTTTGTTTGTAGTTGTCCTCACTTGCCAATTGATGACTCTGGTTCCCTGTTTACAATCTTATAAGCTCATTTTACTTTGGATATGTCCATAACTGTAGTTTCTGGGTTGCATCATCTTGTCTATTAATGATTGGTTGTTATTTGCTATTTTTGGTTCTCTGTTCAAAAGATTCCCTTTAGCATCTCTTGTAAGGTTGGTCTGGTTTTACCAAATTCCCTTAGTTTCTGCTTATCTGGAAATCTCCTAATTTCACCATCTATTTGAGGGACAATTTTGCCGGCTATATAATTCTTGGTTGAAAATTTTTCTCTTTCTGGGTTTTATATATACCATCCCATTGCCTTCTCACTTGCATGATTTCTGCTGCGAAATCAGAGCTTATTCTTACTGGCTGTCATTTGTAGGTAACTTTTTGTTTTTCCTGTGCTGCTTTCAGGATTCTGTCTTTGTCTTTGGTTTTGATGAGTTTGATGATGATGTGTCTTGGTGATTTTCTTTTGGAGTCTAT
>NW_006922100.1:728031-737191 GCF_000298275.1 Orycteropus afer afer | reverse complement strand
CTTTGTTGAAGAGGGTCTGTGCAGTCTTTCTGCCTAGTCTGCCATCTTGCCGGCCGTCCTCCTCCCTGCTTCTTATCAACCCTTACCCTCCAGCTCCTGATCACTTTCCCCTGCTATGCTTTTTTTTTTTTTTTTTCTTTTCTACCTAACACTTGTAATCTAATAACATATGCAATATAATTTTCATTAATTGTTTTTTATTGTCTTTTGCTCATTATTAGAATATGACCACAAGACAACAGGTCTCTTAGTCTGTGTTTTTACCATCCTATCCTAAATAATGAGTAATAAATCTGGAACACTGTAGGCACTCAATAAATATTTGTTGAAGCAATAAATGAACTACCCACTGAAGAAGGGTTTTAATAGTGGGATAAAATAGAAACTTGGGGAAAAGATCAATGTGGTTTTGTGATTAATTCACTATCTACAAATCTCCGCTTTTGTGATTTTGAGCAAATTAATGTTTAAGAGTCCCAGTTTTCTCGTAAATGATGAATGGACGGTCAAGGTCTCACAAAGCAGCCTTCATTTTTGACACCTCTGTGGTTAATGGGAGTTCTGACATCTGGCCTCTGGAGTGCAGCCAAGAATTGGGGATATTTTAGAACAGGGACATTGTTCTTGACCACATAGATTCCAACTACATTTTCCAGATCCCTTTATTGCTTCTCCTGAAATGGAGCACTGCCATTCAAAATGAGCCTTCCTTCTTCTGCCCTCTATCTGTGGTTGGTTATCCTTTCTTCATTTGTAGTATGTGAAAAAATTACTTCTCTAATTGATTCCAGTCACCATGGTTGGAGGAAGAAAAGGTGATAAATTAGCTATTAGAAAGATTTCAACAGGAAACCTTCTGTGTTTAGTTCTGCCATTCTTTGATTGGCATGATAAATGGGCACTGGAGATAACAGGGAGTTATGGGACTGAGGCAAACAAGCAATCTATATTTGTTAAAGCTTCCTTAAGACCTCCTTGCTCTGCAGAGCCATTCATTGAGTATAGAGGTAAAATAACTAGGATAAACCCATTGCCATCGAGTAAATTCTGACTCATGGCAACTCCATGAACTATAGATTAGAACTGCTCCATAGGGTTTTCTTGACTGTAATCTTTATGGAAGCAGATATTGAGACCTTTCTTCTGAACCACTGCTGGCTGGGTTCAAACTGCCACACTTTAGGCTAGTAGTTGCACATAAACCATTTGGACCATCCAGTGACTGTTTTAAGCCAGCCGTTAAAACCCACAAATGCTAACCTTAGAATGTACGTGTAGGTACATGTGGGTGGCATAGGTGCTCACTAAATATTGAAAGGCATTTTGTAGTCTACTACATTGAGCCACTTTCACAAATTCAAAAACAAGTATGTAACAGCTGTAACTGTGAAATAATGGCAAGAATTCTTGTAATTAACCCCTGTGTGACATACCAATCTGATTGTTTCTGTTTTACCTAATTCCCATTTCCCAGTTTTGAGTTACTATTAATATTTTTGTGAATGGCTGAGCTTCTTGGCAACTCTTGTTTCTAGCAGAATTGTATACTGGTTAACAAATGATCAAATAATAAAACTGCTGCAGTGAATCCCTCACTGCTGCCTTCCAGTCTGACATCAGATCCGTCCTCTGGAACAATCGTTTTTAGACCCATCTTTTCAACTCATTTCCTGAGGATTATAAAACCAGCATGATGGGTCTGTCTGGTTAATTTCAATCTGCTCTCTTTTCTCATTTAGTACTTGAACTCTAGTACTTGATCTATAAGGAAAAGTTGAATCCCAGGAACAGTGCTCGTCTTAGCATTAAGTTTTTAATAGAAATCAACAGAGAATTTCCTTTCTTTGCAAAAGATTTTCTATTTACTACCCCATTTTAGAAATCTACTTCTTATGTACACTATGTTTTTAACATAACTCATTACTCTGAGTTTCATACAGTATCATTCTGGCACTGAGAACTCCACTGGTTTTTATAGGATGGTTTTGAACAGCATAGGCTATTCTGAAGCTAAGGTCTGTAATCATATAGTCCCTCTAGTTCTCTCAATTTCAATGTTTGCCAAGTGTTAGGATTGGTATTGCTGAGTTACAGCTCTCGAAGGATTTTCCTAGGTGTTAGTGACCTGTGACCCTGAAAACAAATCCTACCCAGCTGCCTGTTTTTGTAAGTAAAAATTAAATAGAAAACAACTATACCCTTTAATTTAGGCACAATAGCAGAGTTGAGCAGTTTCTGAAGAGACTGCATGTGTGCAAAACCCCAAATATTTATTCTAGTTGGAGAAAAAAAAGTGTCAATCTCCTTGTTATGAAAAAAAGACTACAGTATATATGACTTTCTCTATTTTGATCATATTTGGTTAGACAACATCTAAATAAGCACAGACATTATCTAGAATTTTTTTTTTATCCTGAATGCATTTTAACCCTCTTTCTGCCTTTAAAATATTTACTCCCTTATCAGAAACTTTTAAGATCAGATTTTACATATTCTTCTACCTGTGGAAAAGTATGATAATTTTTCTTTTAAATGTATTTTGTCTGTCATATATTTAACTGGTATCTCTGTTAAAGCAGCTCAAACCATATAATTTTTAAGATATACTATGAGCTCTGGTCACATAGTGCCTAAGGCACTTGACTGACAACCAGAAGGCTGGCGGTTCAAACCCACCAGCCACTCCTTGGAAGGAAAGTTGGGCAATCTCTTTCCGTAGTGATACTGCCTTGGAAACCCAAGGAGGTGTCGTTATGAGTCAGGTTCGACTCAATGGCACACAACAACAACATGAAATACTCATTGTTTCATATTTTTACTTTCCTATTTTAATTTATATATTTTAAATTCTTCCAGTGTCATCAATTTTGTTTGAAGATGGGTGCCAAGATGTAAGCTGAACAGTAAGTAACACCACATTTTTTAGTATGATGTATTTTTATAAGTACATATTCTACATTCATTCTTGTGTTCCTCGTTTATGAAGCTAAAAATTAAGAACTACGACTTACAGATTTTGGAATTTTCAGGTATTTTTCCCCTCAGATGAAGAAATTTGAGGACTTGTGATTTTTTTTTTTTTCTTTTTGCCCTTTCCTAAAAGATGAAAACAATCAGTCCGCAAAGTGGCAGAAGAGAATTGAGTTAAATTATTTGGAGAACTTTCAGTGTTTGTTATCAGTCACAGATTATTTTTTAAAAGAAAATCAAGGGTCCATATGAGTAAAAGAAAGAGAAAAAAAACATAGGTAAGTTTACTTGAGAGAACCTACAAATAATTTTTATAAATAATGTGATTTGCATAGCTCTCCATGTAAAAATAGAACCACTCTGGAATTCTTTCTTCTCATACATGGCTTAAAACTATGTAAATAAATTGTTAATTCTTATTCTAAAATTTGACTGGAATGAAGTCTTTAGTTTCTTTTATGCAGAAAAGTAATGAACTCTTGTTAGAAAATATTGAGTTTCCCAGTATTGCAGCATGAACATTTAAAATGACCCAAAAGTCAATTATGCTATTTGTGTGTTTTTTTCTTTTTCTTTAATTAATAATCAGGTTTCCTAGCATGTGCTGTTTTTATTGTGGAGTTATTTTTAAAATAAGGATTTTTTGGAGAGTTGATTTAGTAAGTTTAATGACAGATGGATTTTTCTGTACTTATTTATGTCCTTATAGGTTTTAACATAAATTTAGATAAATCTAGCATTTTTCCTAGTGTAGAATTAAGATTTTCTGTGGAAGTTCTTTATGGATCTATATCTTTAGCTGTATAGCTGAGAAGAAATACAATAAAAAGGGTTCTGTTTATGACTTTACTAGAGAAATTTTTGACCTTTGTCTCTCTTCTGTACTTCATTGAAATAATGCAAAATATCTTGGGGTAGTGATTGGAAATGGATTATCTATAAGTTTTTTTCCATTATGGTTCAGTGAATGAGTATATATATATATATATATATATATATATATATGATATTTTTCTTTTAGACAAACATTTTAGCAATGCATTTTGGTCATCGCCATTGAGAATACAAGAGGAAATATTATTTTAGAAGTGAAAATAGAATACCAGTTAGCATATGCCATGTTACATGTTTGTTATCATTACATAATAAAGTTGATTTGTTCTCATATACGTTCTCTTTTAAGTATTCATCTTGTAAATTAGAAAATGCTATCTGATATCACTGCAGGCAAGTATGATAATGTTGAGCAGTTATAACCTACATTCTAAGTATCAGTTGAGAACAACTTGAAATAAAAGGGTTATTAGCTTTTAAAATAGCCCATGGAATCCTGGAAAGGATAAGTTGAATAAAAGAGGAAAAGAAAGAGATGAAAATATTGGATAGGAAATACAAAAAAATGCAAAGTGAGATACCAAGTCACAGTGTACAAATCGGTGTATTTTTATGTGAATATATAGTCTATTAAGTAGAAAGTTAAGCCATCTGATTAGATTTTGTTTATTATGTTAAATGTTAATGTTATTTTAAAAATAAGTTACCCAGACATGTTGAAGTATCCCTTCTTGAAAATATTTGACTCATGTGCTTGCTTCCTTAATTAGACACTACCTGACGGGGAGTCTTTTTAGAGTGAAGCATAATATAGGAGTCTGGAGGTCTTGAAGCTTAGTGTAGGTAGAACTGACCATTCGTTAGCTATGTTGGTGAAACTGCACAGCTATTGACTACATATCATTTCATGGGTACTAAGAAGCAGCCTTACCTTTTCATCTCTTCACTTCTCCTATCTCAGCAGGACATTTATTTTTAATACTAGTATTCCTGTATTTCATTTAAAACCTTATTAAGGAACTCATAGGGAATATACTAATCTAAATATTAAATCAGGAGAATAAAATAATGGCTTCTTCGTAGTACTACACTGAAAACATTGTAACGTATTGACATGTATTACTCAAATAATTCATGTCAGTAGATGAAAGACTACATTTAACTTTTATAGGTAAGCAGCTATTTCCCAAACAATTATAGTTAAACATGACGAATTCAAATGCCAAGAATTGTTATATATTGAAGGCTTGCTCCTGGGTCAGAAAATGTAAGAATTTCTAACTGGTTTGCACATCCTGTCTTATATATACTCCCTGATGAATAACAACAATAACAAAAAATCATTTGTCTAAAGTAATATGTTAAAATTTCCCAACCATCCAACTGTTAACAAAATTTGTTTTCTTCGTAAATCTGCTTGTCAATAAAATTCTAAAAAAGATACGTGAATTCACAGAAATATTTGGCACTGTTTCTGATTTACATTTGTCATGAAAAATTATGGCTGAAGACAATTTGGATATTGATACCTACTGCGAAGTAATAAAAGTTTATTTGTAAGTGACTGTTTGTAGCTATATAAAGTCTAATGTCTGTGAGACCTCTGCCAACAGAGACCACTGAATACTTGAGAAACAGAAACATACTCAGAATACAAAAGACTTTAATAAACATTTGTTGAGTTCATAAAATAATGGGTTATAATTTTTGAGGATAAGATTCTGTGTAAATAGAGAAGTCTGTTATTATAACTATTATTATTATTATTAATAATAGATACAAAACTCTGTCATTTGGTAAATAAACAACAGTACATATGTTTAAGAGTAAGGACTTCACTTCTAGAATTTCTGGTTGAAAATTCTGAATCATATGCTCAGTATGTTGCCTTGCATTTCTCCATGCTGCATTTCATCATTTCATAGCTCCAAATGAGTGAATTTGTTAATGTGCTTAGAGAGCACTATCACTCAGTAAGCATTTTGTAGTCTTCAGTGATTATTATTATTGCTGTTATTATTACCATTGTTGTTAAAAGTCATATATGTTCTGTACAGTCAATAAGTTCATATGTTAACCAAAGAAACAGATATAAACAAAACTAACTATAATATAACAAACCAAACCAAACTCACTGCCATTGAGTTGATTCTGACTCATAGCGACTTCTATTGAGATTTCAACGCTGTAAATCTTTGTGGAATCAGACTGCCCCATTTTCTTCTGCAAAGTGGCTGGTGTGTTTGAACCACTGACATTTAGGTTAGTAGCCAGATGCCTTAACCACTACACCACCAGAGCTCCTTAACTCTAATATGAGGTGTGATAAATATCAGAAGGGAGCTCTGGTAGCATAGTGGCTAAGACACTTGGCTGCTAACCAGACGGCTGGCCAGACACCAGCCACTCCTCAGAAGGAAGGTTGGGCAATCCTACTTCTGTAGTGATACTGCCTTGGAAACCCAAGGAGGGGTCGCTATGAGTCAGGTTTGACTCGACAGCACATAACAACAACAACAAATATCAGAAACCTGAAATAAAGAAATAGAATACTATGAATGTAGTAACATGAGGGGATACAATGAGTGAGAATTTGGAATCTTTTCATGAGTGGTGTGTCTCTGTAGCTTGTCCCTGAATAATAGGCACATTTGACCATGAGAGAATAGCAAGGACAGTGTGTTCTGGGGGAAGATTAACAGCAATTAACATATCTCATGATAGAATTTTGCATGGCCAATGACTTATGCATTGCAAATACCTCTTCTCAACAACATAAATGGGGACTATATACATGGACCTTTCCAAATTGAATATACAGGAATGAAATCTCCTACAGTTGTGGAATGAGCTGATGCAAAGCTTAATATCATCAGTCAGACAAGGCCAGGGGCTGACTGTGGACAATTAATTGCTCATATGCAAGTTTAAGTTGAAGGTAAAGAAAATTAAAAGAAGGCCAGAAGAGCCAAAATATGACCTGGAGTATGTGCCACCTAAATTTAGAGACAATCTGAAGAATAGATTTAATACATTGAACATCAGTGACTGAAGATCAGGCATCTTGGGATGCCATCAAGGACACCATACATGAAGAAGTATAAGGTCATTAAAAAGACAGGAAAGGAAGAAAAGACCAAAAGGAATGTCAGAAGAAACTCTGAAACTTACTCCTGAAAGGATAATAGCTAAGCAAATTAAAGAAATGATGAAGGAAAACACCTGAACAGAACATTTCAAAGGGCCACTTGAGAAGACAAAATAAAGTATTATAATGAAATATGCAAGACATGGAGTTGGAAAATCAAAGGGAAAGAAAATGTTTGGCATTACTAAAGCTGAAAGAACTGAGGAAAAATTCAAGCCTCAAGTTGTGATATTAAATGATTCTCATGGGCAATTTTTTGAACAATGCAGGAAGCATCAGAAAAAAGATGGAAGAAATTCACAGAGTCACTGTACTAAAAATATTTAATCAGAGAACAGACATTTCAGGAGGTAGCAGAGGTTGAAAAACCAGTGGTACGGAAGGAGGTCCAAACTGCATTGAAGGAATTGGTGAAATAAGAAGAGTCCAGGGATTGTTGGGCCACCCACTGAGATTTTTCAACAAATACAAGTAGTGTTGGAGGCACTTCCTCATTTATGCCAAGAAATTTGGAAGACAGGTACCTGGCCATCTGACTGGAAGAGATCCGTATTTGTACCCGTCCCAAAAAAAGAATCCAACAGCATGTGGAAATTATTGAATAATATCAGTAATATCACACAAAAATAATACCTTGCTGAAGATCATTTAAAAAAAAAATAGTTGTCTTAGGATATTGACAGGGAACTGCTAGAAATTCAAAGTGGATTCAGAAGAGGACATGGGGTAAGGAATATCATTGCTGATGGCAGATGGATCTTGGCTGAAAGCAGAGAATACCAGAAAGATGTTTACCTGCATTTTATTGACTGTGCAAAGGCATTTGACTATGTGGATCATCACAAATTATGGATAACATTGTAAAGAATAGGAATTCCAAAACACTTAATTGTGCTCATGAGGAAACTGTGAATAGATAAAGAGACAGTCATTTGAACAGAACAAAGAATACAGCATTATATCCTTTCACCATATTTAATTCAATCTGTATGCTGAGCAAATAATCTGAGAAGCTAGATAATATGAAGAAGAACACAGCATCAGATTAGATGAAGACTCATTAACAGCCTGCAATATGCAGATGAACAACCTTGCTTACAGGAAGTAAAGAAGACCTGAAGAACTTGTAATGGACATCAAAGACTACAACCTTCATTGTGAATTACACCTCAACATAAAGGAAACAAAAATCCTCACAACTGGCAGAATAAGCAACATCATGATTAATGGAGAAAAGAATGAAGTTGTCAAGAATTTCCTTTTACTTGGATCCACAATAATGCCCATGGTAGCACCAGTGAAGAAATCAAAGGATGTATTTCAATGGGTTAATATGCTGCAAAAGACCTCTATAAAGTGTTAAAGGACAAATATGTCACTTTGAAGACTAAGGTAGGTCTGACACAAGCCATGTTATTTTCTATAGTGTCATATGCATATGAGAGCTGGGAAATAAATAAGATCACAGAAGAACTAATGCATTTTAATTGTGGTGTTATGAAGAATATTGAATGTACCATAGATTGCTAGAAGAATGAACCAATCTCTCTTGGAGGGAGTGTAGCCAGCATGCTTCTTAGAAGTGAGAATGACCAGACTTCATGTCTCATACTTTGATTATGTTTTCAGAAGTGACCAATCCCTGGAGAAGGATATGATTGGTAAAGCAGAGGGTCAGCACAAAAGGAGAAGACCCTCAATGAGATGGATTGACCGTACCTACAACGATGGGCTCAAGCATAGCAATGATTGTGAGGATGGGCAATGTGTTGTCTGTATATTATGGTATATCCAAGCAATGGAATACTATGCCACATTAAAGAACAATGAGGGATATGCGAATCATCTTGCAATGTGGATGAACCTGGAGGACATTATGCTGAGTGAAATAAGTCAATCGCAGAAGGACAAGTACTGTATGAACCCATTACTGTAAAAAGAGAAGGGTTTGCTTGGGAAAGGGAACTCACCTAGTATGTTACCAGGATGGGGAGGGAAAGGAAGGGATTAATTTAGGACTAGTTGGGGCTTACACACTGACATGGGTAGGGGGAGGGATATACGGGAAGGATATATGACCACCATGATAACATTGGGAAATGAGAGGACACCGAACTGTGCACATAAGAGATAGTACGACAGATGCTAAAACCAACCAATGTGTCCACAATACCACATTGCCATTAACACCAAACACTAGGCTATACA